>NC_054479.1:68556925-68856925 GCF_017639515.1 Carcharodon carcharias
CTGGGAATCCGTCCTGTGATTGGTAACACTGGCGAACTGTACTGTGATCGGTAACACTGGAGAGCAGTCCTGTGATTGGTAACATTGGGGAACAGTCCTGTGATTGGTAACACTGGAAAACTGACCTGTGATTGGTAACACTGGAGAACAGTCCTGTGATGGGTAAAGCTGGAGAACAGTCCTGTGATTGGTAACACTGGGAAATCGTCCTGTGATTGGTAACGCTGGAGAACCGTCCAGTCCTTGGTAAAACTGGGAAACCATCCTGTGATTGGTAACGCTGTAGAACAGTCCTGTGATTGGTAACACTGGAGAACCGACCTGTGATTAGTAACACTGGAGAACCTTCCTGTGATTGGTAATACTGGAGAGCAATCCTCTGACTGGTAACACTGGAGAACAGTCCAGTGTTTGGTAACACTGGAGAACCGACCTGTGATTGGTAACACTGGGAAACCGTCCTGTGATTTGTAACACTGGAGAACAGTCCTGTGATTGGTAACCCTGTAGAGGGGTCCCGTGATTGGTAACACTGGAGAACCGACCAGTGATTGGTAACACTGGAGAACCGTCCTTTGATTGGTAATACTGGAGAGTAGCCCTGTGATTGGTAATACTGGGAAACCGTTCTGTGATTGGTAACACTGGGGAACAGTCCAGGGATTGGTAACACTGGAGAACTGCCCTGTGAAAGTTAACACTGGAGAACAGTCCTGTGATCGGTAACACTCGATAACAGTCCTGTGACTGGTAACACTGGTGACACATGCTGTGATTGATAACACTGGGAAACCATTCTGTGATTGGTAACTCTGGAGAGTTATCCTGGGATTGGTAACTCTGGAGAACTGTCCTGTGATTGGTAACACGGGGGAACAGTCCTGGAAATGGTAACACTGGAGAACTGTCCTTTTATTGTTAGCTGTTTAGAACAGTCCTGTGATTGGTAACACTGGAGAACCGACCTGTGATTGGTAACACTGCAGAACTGTCCTGTGATTGCTAACGCTGGAGAACAGGCCTGTGACTGGTAACACTGGTGACCCGTCCTGTGATTGGTAACACTGGGAGACTGTCCTGTGACTGGTAACACTGGTGACACATGCTGTGATTGATAACACTGGGAAACCATTCTGTGATTGGTAACTCTGGAGAGTTATCCTGGGATTGGTAACTCTGGAGAACTGTCCTGTGATTGGTAACACGGGGGAACAGTCCTGGAAATGGTAACACTGGAGAACTGTCCTTTTATTGTTAGCTGTTTAGAACAGTCCTGTGATTGGTAACACTGGAGAACCGACCTGTGATTGGTAACACTGCAGAACTGTCCTGTGATTGCTAACGCTGGAGAACAGGCCTGTGACTGGTAACACTGGTGACCCGTCCTGTGATTGGTAACACTGGGAGACTGTCCTGTGATTGGTAACACTGGCGAACAGTCCCGTGATTGGTAACACTGGAGAACCGTCCTGTGATTGGTAACCCTGGAGAACCGACCTGTGATTGGTAACACTGGTGAACCGTCCTGTGATTGGTAATACTGGAGAGTTGATCTGTGATTGGTAACACTGGGAAACCGTCCTGTGATTGGTAACACTGGAGAACAGTCCTGTGATTGGTAACCCTGTGTAACAGTCCTGGGATTGGTAACATTGGAGAACTGTCCTGTGATTGTTAACACTGGGGAACAGTCCTGTGATTGGTAACCGTGGAGACCTGTCCTGTGATTGGTAACACTGGAGAACCGACCTGTGATTGTTAACACTGGAGAACAGTCCTGTGATTGATAACACTGGAGAACAAAACCGTGATTGGTAACACTGGAGAACAGTCCTGTGATTGGTAACACTGGAGAACTGTCCTGTGATTGGTAATGCTGGAGAACAGTCCTGTGATTGGTAACATTGCGAAACCTTCCTGTGATTGGAAAAACCTGGAAACCGTCCTGTGATTGGTAACACTGGAGAACAGTCCTGTGATTGGTAACACTGGAGAACCGACCTGTGATTGGTAACACTTGAGAACAGTCCGGTTAGAGGTAACACTGGAGAACAACCTGTGATTGGTAACACTGGAGAACAATCCTGTGACTGGTAACACTGGCGACCCATCCTGTGACTGGTAATACTGGGAAACCGTCCTGTGATTTGTAAAACTGGATAACAGTCCTGTGATTGGTAACACTGGAGAGGGGACCTCTGATTGGTAACACTGGAGAACCGACCTGTGATTGGTAACATTGGAGAACCGTCCTGTGATTGGTAATACTGGAGCGTGGCCCTGTCAATGGTAACAAAGTGAAACCGTCCTCTGATTGGTAACACTGGGGAACAGTCCTGGGATTGGTAACACCGGAGAACTGTCCTGTGATTGTTAACACTGTAGAACAGTCCTGTGATTGGTAACACTGGAGAACCGACCTGTGATTGCAACACTTGAGAACAGTCCGGTGATTGGTCACGCTGGATAACAGTCCTGTGACTGGTAACGCTGGCGACCCGTCCTGTGATTGATAACAATTTGAAACTGTCGTGCGATTGGTAGCTCTGGGGAACAGTCCTGGGATTGGTAACACTGGAGAACTGTCCTGTGATTGTTAACACTGGAGAACAGTCCTGTATAAAAACAGAAAAACTGCGGATGCTGGAAATCCAAAACAAAAACAGAATTACCTGGAAAAACTCAGCAGGTCTGGCAGCATCGGCGGAGAAGAAAAGAGTTGACGTTTCGAGTCCTCATGACCCTTCGACAGAACAGTCCTGTGATTGGTAACACTGGAGAACCGACCTTTGATTGGTAACACTGGAGAACAGTCCTGTGATTGGTAAATCTGGAGAACTGTCCTGTGAATGGTAACACTGGGGACCAATCCTGTGATTGGTAACACTGGAGAACTGTCCTGTGATTGGTAACACTGGAAAACCGACCTGTGATTGGCAACACTGGAGAACAGTCCTGTGATTGGTAACTCTGGAGAACAGTCTTCTGATTGGTAACACTGGGAAACCATCCTGTGATTGGTAATGCTGTAGAACTGTCCAGTCCTTGGTAACACTGGGAAATCATACTGTGATTAGTAACACTGGAGAACAGTCCCGTGATTGGTAACAATGGGGCAAAGACCAGTGATTGGTAACACTGGAGAACAGGCCTGTGATTTGTAATGCTGGAGAACAGTCCTGAGAGTGGTAACACTGGCGACCCGTCCTGTGATTGGCTACACTGGGAATCCGTACTGTGATTGGTAACACTGGAGAACAGTCCTGTGATTGGTAACACTGGAGAACAGTCCTGTTATTGGTTACACATGAGAACAATCCAGTCCTTGGTAACACTGGAGAAAGTCCTGTGATGGGTAACACTGGAGAACAGTCCAGTCCTTGGTAACAATGGAGAACAGTCCTGTGATTGGTAACACTGGAGAACCAACATGTGATTGCTCACACTGTTGAACCGTCATGAGATTTTTAACACTGGGGAACAGTCCTGTGATTTGAAACACTGGAGAGCAGACCTGTGAATGGTAACCCTGGAGACCTGTCCTGTGATTGGTAACACTGGAGAACTGACCTGTGATTGGTAAAACTGGAGAACAGTCCTGTGATTGATAACACTGGAGAACCGACCTGTGATTGGTAACACTGGAGAACAGTCCTGTTATTGGTAACACTGGAGAACTGTCCTGTTATTGGTAAAGCTGGAGAACAGTCCTCGGACCGGTAACAATGGAGAACAGTCCAGTCCTTGCTAAAACAGGGATAACGTCCTGTGATTGGTAACACTGGCAAACCGTCCTGTGATTGGTAACACTGGAGAACAGTCCTATGATTTGTAACACTGGGGAACAGTCCTTTGATTGGTAACAAAGGAGAACCATCCAGTCATTGGTAACACTGGGAAACGGTCCTGTGATTGGTAACACAGGGAATCCGTCCTGTGATTGGTAACACTGGAGAACTGTCCTGTGATTGGTAACACTGGAGAGCAGTCCTGTGATTGGTAACACTGGAGAACTGTCCTTTGATTGGTAACACTGGAAAACCGACCTGTGATTGGTAACACTGGAGAACCGTCCTGTGAATGGTAACACTGGAAAATCGACCTGTGATTGGTAACACTGGAGAATAGTCCTGTGATTGGTAACGCTGGAGAACAGTCCTGTGATTGGTAACACTGGGAAACCATCCTGTGATTGGTAACGCTGGAGAACCGTCCAGTCCTTGGTAAAACTGGGAAACCGTCCTGTGATTGGTAACGCTTGAGAACCGTTCAGTCCTTGTTAACACTGGGAAACCATCCTGTGATTGATAACGCTGTAGAACAGTCCTGTGATTGGTAACACTGGAGAACCGACCTGTGATTAGTAACACTGGAGAACCGTCCTGTGATTGGTAATACTGGAGAGCAAACCTCTGACTGGTAACACTGGAGAACCGTCCAGTCCTTGGGAACACTGGGATACTGTCCCGTGACTGGTAACACTGGAGAGCAGTCCAGTGATTGGTAACACTGGAGAACCGACCTGTGATTGGTAACACTGGGAAACCGTCCTGTGATTTGTAACACTGGAGAACAGTCCTGTGATTGGTAACCCTGGAGAGGTGTCCCGTGATTGGTAACACTGGAGAACCGACCTGTGATTGGTAACACTGGAGAACCGTCCTGTGATTGGTAATACTGGAGAGTAGCAATGTGATTGGTAACACTGGGAAACCGTCCTGTGATTGGTAACACTGGGGAACAGTCCAGGGATTGGTAACACTGGAGAACTGCCCTGTGAAAGTTAACACTGGATAACAGTCCTGTGACTGGTAAAACTGGCGACACATGCTGTGATTGGTAACACTGGGAAACCATTCTGTGATTGGTAACTCTGGAGAGTTATCCTGGGATTGATATCTCTGGAGAACTGTCCTGTGATTCTTAACACTGGAGAACAGTCCTCTGATTGGTAACACTGGAGAACGGATCAGTGATTGGTAACACTGGGGAACATTCCTGTGATTGGCAATGCGGGAGAACAGTCCTGTGATTGGTAACACGGGGGAACAGTCCTGGGAATGGTAACACTGGAGAACTGTCCTTTGATTGTTAGCAGTTTAGAACAGTCCTGTGATTGGTAACACTGGAGAATCGACCTGTGATTGGTAACACTGCAGAACTGTCCTGTGATTTCTAATGCTGGAGAACAGTCCTGTGACTGGTAACACTGGCGACCCGTCCTGTGATTGGTAACACTGGGAAACTGTCCTGTGATTGGTAACACTGGCGAACAGTCCCGTGATTGGTAACACTGGAGAACCGTCCTGTGATTGGTAACCCTGGAGAACCGACCTGTGATTGGTAACACTGGTGAACCGTCCTGTGATTGGTAATCCTGGAGAGTTGATCTGTGATTGGTAACACTGGGAAACCGTCCTGTGATTGTTAACACTGGAGAACAGTCCTGTGATTGGTAACCCTGGGTAACAGTCCTGTGATTGGTAACCCTGGAGACCTGTCCTGTGATTGGAAACACTGGAGAACCGACCAGTGATTGGTAACACTGGAGAACAGTCCTGTGATTGATAACACTGGAGAACCGACCTGTGATTGGTAACACTGAAGAAAAGTCCTGTGATTGGTAACACTGGAGAACTGTCCTGTGATTGGTAACACTGGAGAACTGTCCTGTGATTGGTAACACTGGAGAACTGTCCTGTGATTGGTAACACTGGAAAACCGACCTGTGATTGGTAACACTGGAGAACAGTCCTGTGATTGGTAACGCTGGAGAACAGTCCTGTGATTGGTAACACTTCAAAACCGTCCTGTGATTGGTAATGCTGGAGAACAGTCCTGCGGTTGGTAACACTGGGAAACCGTCCTGTGATTGGTAACGCTGGAGAACCGTCCAGTCCTTGGTCACACTGGGAAACCGTCCTGTGATTGGTAACGCTTGAGAACCGTCCAGTCCTTGGTAACACTGGGAAACCATCCTGTGATTGGTAACACAGGGGAACAGTCCTGTGATTGGTTGCACTGGAGAACAGTCCTGTGTTTGGTAACTCTGGAGTACTGTCCTGTGATTGGTAACACTGGGGACCAGTCCTGTAATTGGTAACACTGGAGAACTGTACTGTGACTTGTTACACTGGAAAACCGACCTGTGATTGGTAACACTGGATAACAGTCCTGTGATTGGTAACTCAGGAGAACAGACCTGTGATAGGTAAAACTGGGAAATCCTGCTGTGATTGGTGACGCTGGAGAACAGTCATCTCATTGCTAACACTGGGAAACCATCCTGTGATTGGTAACGCTGCAGAACCGTCCTGTCCTTGAAAACACTGGGAAATAATCCTGTGATTAGTAACACTGGAGAACAGTCCTGTGATTGGTAATAGTGGGGAAGCGACCTGTGATTGGTAACACTGGAGAACAGTCCTGTGATTGGCAACGCTGGAGAAGAGTCCTGAGAGTGGTAATACTGGCGAACTGTCCTGTGATTGGTTACACTGGGAAACCGTCCTGTGATTGGTAAAACTGGAGAACAGTCCTGTGATTGGTAACACTGGAGAACACACCCTTGATTGGTAACCCTGGAGACCTGTCCTGTGATTGGTAACACTGGAGAACCGACCTGTGATTGGTAACACTGGAGAACAGTCCTGCGATTGATTGCACTGGAAAACTGTCCTTTGATTGGTATCGCTGGAGAACAGTCCTCTGACTGGTAACACTGGAGAACCGTTCAGTCCTTGGTAACACTGGGATACCGTCCTGTTATTGGTAATACTGGGAAACTGTCCTGTGATTGGTAACACTGGAGAACAGTCCTGTGATTTGTAACACTGGGGAACTGTCCTTTGATTGATAACACAGGAGATCCGACGAGTCATTGGCAACACTGGGAATCCGTCCTGTGATTGGTAACACTGGGAAACCGTCCTGTGATTGGTAACACTGGAGAACAGTTTTGTGATTGGTAACACTGGAGACCAGTCCTGTGATTGGTAACATTGGGGAACAGTCCTGTGATTGGTTACACTGGAGAACAGTCCTGTGATTGGTAACACTGGAGAACTGTCCTGTGATTGGTAACACTGGGGACCAGTCCTTTGATTGGTAACACTGGAGAACCGTCCTGTGATTGGTAACACTGGAAAACCGAACTGTGATTGGTAACACTGGAGAACTGTCATGTGATTGGTAACACTTTGAAACCGTCCTGTGATTGGTAACGCTGGAGAACTGTCCAGTCCTTTGTAACACTGGGAAACCGTCCTGTGATCGGTAATGCTGTAGAACAGTCCTGTGATTGGTTACACTGGATAACTGACCTGTGATTGGTAAAACTGGAGAACGGTCCTGTGATTGGTAATACTGGAGACTAGTCCTCTGACTGGTAACACTGGAAAACCGTCCAGTCCTTGGGAACACTAGGATACTGTCCTGTGATTGGTAACACTGGGAAACTGGCCTGTGATTGGTAACACTGGAGAACATTCCTGTGATTGATAACACTGGGGAACAGTCCTGAGATTGGTAACACTGGAGAACAGTCCTGTGATTGGTCACACTGGAGAACTGTCCTGTGATTGGTAAAACTGGGGAACAGTCCTGTGATTTGTAACACTGAAGAACAGTCCTGTGATTGGAACACTGGAAAAACGACCTGTGATTGGGAACACTGGAGAACAGTCCTTTGATTGGTAACACTGGAGAACTGTCCTGTGATTGGTAACACTGGAGAACTGTCCTGTGATTGGTAACACTGGAAAACCGACCTGTGATTGGTAACACTGGAGAGCAGTCCTGTGATTGGTAACATTGGGGAACAGTCCTGTGATTGGTAACACTGGAGAACTGTCCTGTGATTGGTAACACTGGAGAACTGTCCTGTGATTGGTAACACTGGAGAACTGTCCTGTGATTGGTAACACTGGAAAACCGACCTGTGATTGGTAACACTGGAGAACAGTCCTGTGATTGGTAACACTTCAAAACCGTCCTGTGATTGGTAATGCTGGAGAACAGTCGTGCGATTGGTAACACTGGGAAACCGTCCTGTGATTGGTAACACTGGAGAACCGTCCAGTCCTTGGTAACACTGGGAAACAGTCCTGTGATTGGTAACGCTTGAGAACCGTCCAGTCCTTGGTAACACTGGGAAACCGTCCTGTGAATGGTAACGCTGTAGAACAGTCCTGTGATGGGTAACGCTGGGGAACAGACCTGTGATTGGTAACACTGGCGACCCGTCCTGTGAATGTTAAGACTGGGAAACTGTCCTGTGATTGGTAACACTGGAGAACAGTCCTGTGATGGATAAAACTGGAGAACCGACCTGTGATTGGTAACACTGGGAAACCATCCTGTGATTGGTAACACTGGAGAACAGTACTTTGATTGGTAACCCTGGGTAACAGTCCTGGGATTGGTAACATTGGAGAACTGTCCTGTGATTGTTAACACTGGGGAACAGTCCTGTGATTGGTAAACCTGTAGACCTGTCCTGTGATTGGAAACACTGGAGAACCGACCTGTGATTGTTAACACTGGAGAACATTCCTGTGATTGATAACACTGGAGAACCGACCTGTGATTGGTAACACTGAAGAACAGTCCTGTGATTGGTAACACTGGAGAACTGTCCTGTGATTGGTAACATTGCGAAACCTTCCTGTGATTGGTAAAACTGGGCAACCGTCCTGTGATTGGTAACCCTGGGGAACAGTCATGTGATTGGTAACACTGGAGAACCGACCTGTGATTGGTAACACTTGAGAACAGTCCTTTTAGAGGTAACACTGGAGAACAACCTGTGATTGCTAACACTGGAGAACAGTCCTGTGACTGGTAACACTGGCGAACCATCCTGTGATTGGTAATACTGGGAAACCGTCCTGTGATTTGTAAAACTGGATAACAGTCCTGTGATTGGTAACACTGGAGAACTGACCTGTGATTGGTAACACTTGAGAACAGTCCTGTTAGAGGTAACACTGGAGAACAACCTGTGATTGGTAACACTGGAGAACAGTCCTGTGACTGGTAACACTGGCGAACCGTCCTGTTATTGGTAATACTGGGAAACCGTCCTGTGATTTGTAAAACTGGATAACAGTCCTGTGATTGGTAACACTGGAGAGGGGTCCTGTGATTGGTAACACTGGAGAACCGACCTGTGATTGGTAACACTGGAGAACCGTCCTGTGATTGGTAATACTGGAGTGTAGCCCTGTGATTGGTAACAAAGTGAAACCGTCCTCTGATTGGTAACACTGGGGAACAGTCCTGTGATTGGTAACACTGGAGAACAGTCCTGTTATTGGTTACACATGAGAACAATCCAGTCCTTGGTAACACTGGAGAACAGTCCTGTGATGGGTAACACTGGAGAACAGTCCAGTCCTTGGTAACACTGGAGAACAGTCCTTTGATTTGTAACACTGGAGAACCAACATGTGATTGCTCACACTGTTGAACCGTCATGAGATTTTTAACACTGGGGAACAGTCCTGTGATTGGTAACACTGGAGAGCAGACCTGTGAATGGTAACCCTGGAGATCTGTCCTTTGATTGGTAACACTGGAGAACTGACCTGTGATTGGTAAAACTGGAAAACAGTCCTGTGATTGATAACACTGGAGAACCGACCTGTGATTGCTAACACTGGAGAACAGTCCTGTTATTGGTAACACTGGAGAACTGTCCTGTGATTGGTAAAGCTGGAGAACAGTCCTCGGACCGGTAACAATGGAGAACCGTCCAGTCCTTGCTAACACAGGGATACCGTCCTGTGATTGGTAACACTGGCAAACCGTCCTGTGATTCGTAACACTGGAGAACAGTCCTGTGATTTGTAACACTGTGGAACAGTCCTTTGATTGGTAACAAATGAGAACCATCCAGTCATTGGTAACAATGGGAAACGGTCCTGTGCTTGGTAACACTGGGAATCCGTCCTGTGATTGGTAACACTGGCGAACTGTACTGTGATCGGTAACACTGGAGAGCAGTCCTGTGATTGGTAACATTGGGGAACAGTCCTGTGATTGGTAACACTGGAAAACTGACCTGTGATTGGTAACACTGGAGAACAGTCCTGTGATGGGTAAAGCTGGAGAACAGTCCTGTGATTGGTAACACTGGGAAATCGTCCTGTGATTGGTAACGCTGGAGAACCGTCCAGTCCTTGGTAAAACTGGGAAACCATCCTGTGATTGGTAACGCTGTAGAACAGTCCTGTGATTGGTAACACTGGAGAACCGACCTGTGATTAGTAACACTGGAGAACCTTCCTGTGATTGGTAATACTGGAGAGCAATCCTCTGACTGGTAACACTGGAGAACAGTCCAGTGTTTGGTAACACTGGAGAACCGACCTGTGATTGGTAACACTGGGAAACCGTCCTGTGATTTGTAACACTGGAGAACAGTCCTGTGATTGGTAACCCTGTAGAGGGGTCCCGTGATTGGTAACACTGGAGAACCGACCAGTGATTGGTAACACTGGAGAACCGTCCTTTGATTGGTAATACTGGAGAGTAGCCCTGTGATTGGTAATACTGGGAAACCGTTCTGTGATTGGTAACACTGGGGAACAGTCCAGGGATTGGTAACACTGGAGAACTGCCCTGTGAAAGTTAACACTGGAGAACAGTCCTGTGATCGGTAACACTCGATAACAGTCCTGTGACTGGTAACACTGGTGACACATGCTGTGATTGATAACACTGGGAAACCATTCTGTGATTGGTAACTCTGGAGAGTTATCCTGGGATTGGTAACTCTGGAGAACTGTCCTGTGATTGGTAACACGGGGGAACAGTCCTGGAAATGGTAACACTGGAGAACTGTCCTTTTATTGTTAGCTGTTTAGAACAGTCCTGTGATTGGTAACACTGGAGAACCGACCTGTGATTGGTAACACTGCAGAACTGTCCTGTGATTGCTAACGCTGGAGAACAGGCCTGTGACTGGTAACACTGGTGACCCGTCCTGTGATTGGTAACACTGGGAGACTGTCCTGTGACTGGTAACACTGGTGACACATGCTGTGATTGATAACACTGGGAAACCATTCTGTGATTGGTAACTCTGGAGAGTTATCCTGGGATTGGTAACTCTGGAGAACTGTCCTGTGATTGGTAACACGGGGGAACAGTCCTGGAAATGGTAACACTGGAGAACTGTCCTTTTATTGTTAGCTGTTTAGAACAGTCCTGTGATTGGTAACACTGGAGAACCGACCTGTGATTGGTAACACTGCAGAACTGTCCTGTGATTGCTAACGCTGGAGAACAGGCCTGTGACTGGTAACACTGGTGACCCGTCCTGTGATTGGTAACACTGGGAGACTGTCCTGTGATTGGTAACACTGGCGAACAGTCCCGTGATTGGTAACACTGGAGAACCGTCCTGTGATTGGTAACCCTGGAGAACCGACCTGTGATTGGTAACACTGGTGAACCGTCCTGTGATTGGTAATACTGGAGAGTTGATCTGTGATTGGTAACACTGGGAAACCGTCCTGTGATTGGTAACACTGGAGAACAGTCCTGTGATTGGTAACCCTGTGTAACAGTCCTGGGATTGGTAACATTGGAGAACTGTCCTGTGATTGTTAACACTGGGGAACAGTCCTGTGATTGGTAACCGTGGAGACCTGTCCTGTGATTGGTAACACTGGAGAACCGACCTGTGATTGTTAACACTGGAGAACAGTCCTGTGATTGATAACACTGGAGAACAAAACCGTGATTGGTAACACTGGAGAACAGTCCTGTGATTGGTAACACTGGAGAACTGTCCTGTGATTGGTAATGCTGGAGAACAGTCCTGTGATTGGTAACATTGCGAAACCTTCCTGTGATTGGAAAAACCTGGAAACCGTCCTGTGATTGGTAACACTGGAGAACAGTCCTGTGATTGGTAACACTGGAGAACCGACCTGTGATTGGTAACACTTGAGAACAGTCCGGTTAGAGGTAACACTGGAGAACAACCTGTGATTGGTAACACTGGAGAACAATCCTGTGACTGGTAACACTGGCGACCCATCCTGTGACTGGTAATACTGGGAAACCGTCCTGTGATTTGTAAAACTGGATAACAGTCCTGTGATTGGTAACACTGGAGAGGGGACCTCTGATTGGTAACACTGGAGAACCGACCTGTGATTGGTAACATTGGAGAACCGTCCTGTGATTGGTAATACTGGAGCGTGGCCCTGTCAATGGTAACAAAGTGAAACCGTCCTCTGATTGGTAACACTGGGGAACAGTCCTGGGATTGGTAACACCGGAGAACTGTCCTGTGATTGTTAACACTGTAGAACAGTCCTGTGATTGGTAACACTGGAGAACCGACCTGTGATTGCAACACTTGAGAACAGTCCGGTGATTGGTCACGCTGGATAACAGTCCTGTGACTGGTAACGCTGGCGACCCGTCCTGTGATTGATAACAATTTGAAACTGTCGTGCGATTGGTAGCTCTGGGGAACAGTCCTGGGATTGGTAACACTGGAGAACTGTCCTGTGATTGTTAACACTGGAGAACAGTCCTGTATAAAAACAGAAAAACTGCGGATGCTGGAAATCCAAAACAAAAACAGAATTACCTGGAAAAACTCAGCAGGTCTGGCAGCATCGGCGGAGAAGAAAAGAGTTGACGTTTCGAGTCCTCATGACCCTTCGACAGAACAGTCCTGTGATTGGTAACACTGGAGAACCGACCTTTGATTGGTAACACTGGAGAACAGTCCTGTGATTGGTAAATCTGGAGAACTGTCCTGTGAATGGTAACACTGGGGACCAATCCTGTGATTGGTAACACTGGAGAACTGTCCTGTGATTGGTAACACTGGAAAACCGACCTGTGATTGGCAACACTGGAGAACAGTCCTGTGATTGGTAACTCTGGAGAACAGTCTTCTGATTGGTAACACTGGGAAACCATCCTGTGATTGGTAATGCTGTAGAACTGTCCAGTCCTTGGTAACACTGGGAAATCATACTGTGATTAGTAACACTGGAGAACAGTCCCGTGATTGGTAACAATGGGGCAAAGACCAGTGATTGGTAACACTGGAGAACAGGCCTGTGATTTGTAATGCTGGAGAACAGTCCTGAGAGTGGTAACACTGGCGACCCGTCCTGTGATTGGCTACACTGGGAATCCGTACTGTGATTGGTAACACTGGAGAACAGTCCTGTGATTGGTAACACTGGAGAACAGTCCTGTTATTGGTTACACATGAGAACAATCCAGTCCTTGGTAACACTGGAGAAAGTCCTGTGATGGGTAACACTGGAGAACAGTCCAGTCCTTGGTAACAATGGAGAACAGTCCTGTGATTGGTAACACTGGAGAACCAACATGTGATTGCTCACACTGTTGAACCGTCATGAGATTTTTAACACTGGGGAACAGTCCTGTGATTTGAAACACTGGAGAGCAGACCTGTGAATGGTAACCCTGGAGACCTGTCCTGTGATTGGTAACACTGGAGAACTGACCTGTGATTGGTAAAACTGGAGAACAGTCCTGTGATTGATAACACTGGAGAACCGACCTGTGATTGGTAACACTGGAGAACAGTCCTGTTATTGGTAACACTGGAGAACTGTCCTGTTATTGGTAAAGCTGGAGAACAGTCCTCGGACCGGTAACAATGGAGAACAGTCCAGTCCTTGCTAAAACAGGGATAACGTCCTGTGATTGGTAACACTGGCAAACCGTCCTGTGATTGGTAACACTGGAGAACAGTCCTATGATTTGTAACACTGGGGAACAGTCCTTTGATTGGTAACAAAGGAGAACCATCCAGTCATTGGTAACACTGGGAAACGGTCCTGTGATTGGTAACACAGGGAATCCGTCCTGTGATTGGTAACACTGGAGAACTGTCCTGTGATTGGTAACACTGGAGAGCAGTCCTGTGATTGGTAACACTGGAGAACTGTCCTTTGATTGGTAACACTGGAAAACCGACCTGTGATTGGTAACACTGGAGAACCGTCCTGTGAATGGTAACACTGGAAAATCGACCTGTGATTGGTAACACTGGAGAATAGTCCTGTGATTGGTAACGCTGGAGAACAGTCCTGTGATTGGTAACACTGGGAAACCATCCTGTGATTGGTAACGCTGGAGAACCGTCCAGTCCTTGGTAAAACTGGGAAACCGTCCTGTGATTGGTAACGCTTGAGAACCGTTCAGTCCTTGTTAACACTGGGAAACCATCCTGTGATTGATAACGCTGTAGAACAGTCCTGTGATTGGTAACACTGGAGAACCGACCTGTGATTAGTAACACTGGAGAACCGTCCTGTGATTGGTAATACTGGAGAGCAAACCTCTGACTGGTAACACTGGAGAACCGTCCAGTCCTTGGGAACACTGGGATACTGTCCCGTGACTGGTAACACTGGAGAACAGTCCAGTGATTGGTAACACTGGAGAACCGACCTGTGATTGGTAACACTGGGAAACCGTCCTGTGATTTGTAACACTGGAGAACAGTCCTGTGATTGGTAACCCTGGAGAGGTGTCCCGTGATTGGTAACACTGGAGAACCGACCTGTGATTGGTAACACTGGAGAACCGTCCTGTGATTGGTAATACTGGAGAGTAGCAATGTGATTGGTAACACTGGGAAACCGTCCTGTGATTGGTAACACTGGGGAACAGTCCAGGGATTGGTAACACTGGAGAACTGCCCTGTGAAAGTTAACACTGGATAACAGTCCTGTGACTGGTAAAACTGGCGACACATGCTGTGATTGGTAACACTGGGAAACCATTCTGTGATTGGTAACTCTGGAGAGTTATCCTGGGATTGATATCTCTGGAGAACTGTCCTGTGATTCTTAACACTGGAGAACAGTCCTCTGATTGGTAACACTGGAGAACGGATCAGTGATTGGTAACACTGGGGAACATTCCTGTGATTGGCAATGCGGGAGAACAGTCCTGTGATTGGTAACACGGGGGAACAGTCCTGGGAATGGTAACACTGGAGAACTGTCCTTTGATTGTTAGCAGTTTAGAACAGTCCTGTGATTGGTAACACTGGAGAATCGACCTGTGATTGGTAACACTGCAGAACTGTCCTGTGATTTCTAATGCTGGAGAACAGTCCTGTGACTGGTAACACTGGCGACCCGTCCTGTGATTGGTAACACTGGGAAACTGTCCTGTGATTGGTAACACTGGCGAACAGTCCCGTGATTGGTAACACTGGAGAACCGTCCTGTGATTGGTAACCCTGGAGAACCGACCTGTGATTGGTAACACTGGTGAACCGTCCTGTGATTGGTAATCCTGGAGAGTTGATCTGTGATTGGTAACACTGGGAAACCGTCCTGTGATTGTTAACACTGGAGAACAGTCCTGTGATTGGTAACCCTGGGTAACAGTCCTGTGATTGGTAACCCTGGAGACCTGTCCTGTGATTGGAAACACTGGAGAACCGACCAGTGATTGGTAACACTGGAGAACAGTCCTGTGATTGATAACACTGGAGAACCGACCTGTGATTGGTAACACTGAAGAAAAGTCCTGTGATTGGTAACACTGGAGAACTGTCCTGTGATTGGTAACACTGGAGAACTGTCCTGTGATTGGTAACACTGGAGAACTGTCCTGTGATTGGTAACACTGGAAAACCGACCTGTGATTGGTAACACTGGAGAACAGTCCTGTGATTGGTAACGCTGGAGAACAGTCCTGTGATTGGTAACACTTCAAAACCGTCCTGTGATTGGTAATGCTGGAGAACAGTCCTGCGGTTGGTAACACTGGGAAACCGTCCTGTGATTGGTAACGCTGGAGAACCGTCCAGTCCTTGGTCACACTGGGAAACCGTCCTGTGATTGGTAACGCTTGAGAACCGTCCAGTCCTTGGTAACACTGGGAAACCATCCTGTGATTGGTAACACAGGGGAACAGTCCTGTGATTGGTTGCACTGGAGAACAGTCCTGTGTTTGGTAACTCTGGAGTACTGTCCTGTGATTGGTAACACTGGGGACCAGTCCTGTAATTGGTAACACTGGAGAACTGTACTGTGACTTGTTACACTGGAAAACCGACCTGTGATTGGTAACACTGGATAACAGTCCTGTGATTGGTAACTCAGGAGAACAGACCTGTGATAGGTAAAACTGGGAAATCCTGCTGTGATTGGTGACGCTGGAGAACAGTCATCTCATTGCTAACACTGGGAAACCATCCTGTGATTGGTAACGCTGCAGAACCGTCCTGTCCTTGAAAACACTGGGAAATAATCCTGTGATTAGTAACACTGGAGAACAGTCCTGTGATTGGTAATAGTGGGGAAGCGACCTGTGATTGGTAACACTGGAGAACAGTCCTGTGATTGGCAACGCTGGAGAAGAGTCCTGAGAGTGGTAATACTGGCGAACTGTCCTGTGATTGGTTACACTGGGAAACCGTCCTGTGATTGGTAAAACTGGAGAACAGTCCTGTGATTGGTAACACTGGAGAACACACCCTTGATTGGTAACCCTGGAGACCTGTCCTGTGATTGGTAACACTGGAGAACCGACCTGTGATTGGTAACACTGGAGAACAGTCCTGCGATTGATTACACTGGAAAACTGTCCTTTGATTGGTATCGCTGGAGAACAGTCCTCTGACTGGTAACACTGGAGAACCGTTCAGTCCTTGGTAACACTGGGATACCGTCCTGTTATTGGTAATACTGGGAAACTGTCCTGTGATTGGTAACACTGGAGAACAGTCCTGTGATTTGTAACACTGGGGAACTGTCCTTTGATTGATAACACAGGAGATCCGACGAGTCATTGGCAACACTGGGAATCCGTCCTGTGATTGGTAACACTGGGAAACCGTCCTGTGATTGGTAACACTGGAGAACAGTTTTGTGATTGGTAACACTGGAGACCAGTCCTGTGATTGGTAACATTGGGGAACAGTCCTGTGATTGGTTACACTGGAGAACAGTCCTGTGATTGGTAACACTGGAGAACTGTCCTGTGATTGGTAACACTGGGGACCAGTCCTTTGATTGGTAACACTGGAGAACCGTCCTGTGATTGGTAACACTGGAAAACCGAACTGTGATTGGTAACACTGGAGAACTGTCATGTGATTGGTAACACTTTGAAACCGTCCTGTGATTGGTAACGCTGGAGAACTGTCCAGTCCTTTGTAACACTGGGAAACCGTCCTGTGATCGGTAATGCTGTAGAACAGTCCTGTGATTGGTTACACTGGATAACTGACCTGTGATTGGTAAAACTGGAGAACGGTCCTGTGATTGGTAATACTGGAGACTAGTCCTCTGACTGGTAACACTGGAAAACCGTCCAGTCCTTGGGAACACTAGGATACTGTCCTGTGATTGGTAACACTGGGAAACTGGCCTGTGATTGGTAACACTGGAGAACATTCCTGTGATTGATAACACTGGGGAACAGTCCTGAGATTGGTAACACTGGAGAACAGTCCTGTGATTGGTCACACTGGAGAACTGTCCTGTGATTGGTAAAACTGGGGAACAGTCCTGTGATTTGTAACACTGAAGAACAGTCCTGTGATTGGAACACTGGAAAAACGACCTGTGATTGGGAACACTGGAGAACAGTCCTTTGATTGGTAACACTGGAGAACTGTCCTGTGATTGGTAACACTGGAGAACTGTCCTGTGATTGGTAACACTGGAAAACCGACCTGTGATTGGTAACACTGGAGAGCAGTCCTGTGATTGGTAACATTGGGGAACAGTCCTGTGATTGGTAACACTGGAGAACTGTCCTGTGATTGGTAACACTGGAGAACTGTCCTGTGATTGGTAACACTGGAGAACTGTCCTGTGATTGGTAACACTGGAAAACCGACCTGTGATTGGTAACACTGGAGAACAGTCCTGTGATTGGTAACGCTGGAGAACAGTCCTGTGATTGGTAACACTTCAAAACCGTCCTGTGATTGGTAATGCTGGAGAACAGTCGTGCGATTGGTAACACTGGGAAACCGTCCTGTGATTGGTAACACTGGAGAACCGTCCAGTCCTTGGTAACACTGGGAAACAGTCCTGTGATTGGTAACGCTTGAGAACCGTCCAGTCCTTGGTAACACTGGGAAACCGTCCTGTGAATGGTAACGCTGTAGAACAGTCCTGTGATGGGTAACGCTGGGGAACAGACCTGTGATTGGTAACACTGGCGACCCGTCCTGTGAATGTTAAGACTGGGAAACTGTCCTGTGATTGGTAACACTGGAGAACAGTCCTGTGATGGATAAAACTGGAGAACCGACCTGTGATTGGTAACACTGGGAAACCATCCTGTGATTGGTAACACTGGAGAACAGTACTTTGATTGGTAACCCTGGGTAACAGTCCTGGGATTGGTAACATTGGAGAACTGTCCTGTGATTGTTAACACTGGGGAACAGTCCTGTGATTGGTAAACCTGTAGACCTGTCCTGTGATTGGAAACACTGGAGAACCGACCTGTGATTGTTAACACTGGAGAACATTCCTGTGATTGATAACACTGGAGAACCGACCTGTGATTGGTAACACTGAAGAACAGTCCTGTGATTGGTAACACTGGAGAACTGTCCTGTGATTGGTAACATTGCGAAACCTTCCTGTGATTGGTAAAACTGGGCAACCGTCCTGTGATTGGTAACCCTGGGGAACAGTCATGTGATTGGTAACACTGGAGAACCGACCTGTGATTGGTAACACTTGAGAACAGTCCTTTTAGAGGTAACACTGGAGAACAACCTGTGATTGCTAACACTGGAGAACAGTCCTGTGACTGGTAACACTGGCGAACCATCCTGTGATTGGTAATACTGGGAAACCGTCCTGTGATTTGTAAAACTGGATAACAGTCCTGTGATTGGTAACACTGGAGAACTGACCTGTGATTGGTAACACTTGAGAACAGTCCTGTTAGAGGTAACACTGGAGAACAACCTGTGATTGGTAACACTGGAGAACAGTCCTGTGACTGGTAACACTGGCGAACCGTCCTGTTATTGGTAATACTGGGAAACCGTCCTGTGATTTGTAAAACTGGATAACAGTCCTGTGATTGGTAACACTGGAGAGGGGTCCTGTGATTGGTAACACTGGAGAACCGACCTGTGATTGGTAACACTGGAGAACCGTCCTGTGATTGGTAATACTGGAGTGTAGCCCTGTGATTGGTAACAAAGTGAAACCGTCCTCTGATTGGTAACACTGGGGAACAGTCCTGGGATTGGTAACACCGGAGAACTGTCCTGTGATTGTTAACACTGTAGAACAGTCCTGTGATTGGTAACACTGGGGAACCGACCTGTGATTGCAACACTTGAGAACAGTCCGGTGATTGGTCACGCTGGATAACAGTCCTGTGACTGGTAAAGCTGGCGGCCCGTCCTGTGATTGATAACACTTTGAAACTGTCGTGTGATTGGTAACTCTGGGGAACAGTCCTGTGATTGTTAACACTGGAGAACAGTCCTGTGTTTGGTAACAGTGGAGAACCGACCTTTGATTGGTAACACTGGAGAACAGTCCTGTGATTGGCAACGCTGGAGAACAGTCCTGTGATTGGTAACACTGGGGAACAGTCGTGGGGTTGGTAACACTGGAGAATTGTCCTGTGATTGGTAACACTGGAGAACAGTCATGTGATTGGTAACACTGGAGAACCGACCTGTGATTGGTAACACTGGAGCACAGTCCTGTGATTGGTAACCCTGGAGAACAGACCTGTGATTGGAAACACTGGCGACCCGTCTTGTGAATGGTAAGACTGCGAAACTGTCCTGTGATTGGTAACACTGGCGAACAGTCCAGTGATGGGTAACACTTGAGAACCGACCTGTGATTGGTAACACAGGAGAAATGTCCTATGATTGGTAATACTGGAGAGTAGTCCTGTGATTGGTAACACTGGGAAACCGTCCTGTGATTGGTAACACTGGGGAACAGTCCTGTGATTGGTAGCATTGCGAAACCGTACTGACTGGTAACACTGGAGAACCGTCCTGTGATTGGTAACACTGGAGAACAGTCCTGTGATTGGTAACCCTGGAGAACAGTCCTGTGATTGGTAACCCTGGAGACCTGTCCTGTGATTGGTTCTACTGGAGATCCGACCTGTGAATGGTAACACTGGAGAACAGTCCTGTGATTGATAACACTGGAGAACCGACCTGTGATTGATAACAATGGAGAACAGTCCTGTGATTGGTAACACTGGAGAACAGTCCTGTGATTGGTAACGCTGGAGAACAGTCCTCTGACTGGTAGCACTGGAGAACCGTCCAGTCCATGGTAACACTGGGATACCGCCCTGTGATTGGTAACAATGGGAAACCGTCCAGTGATTGGGAACACTGCAGAACAGTCCTGTGATTGGTAACACTGGGGAACAGTCCTTTGATTGGTAACACAGGAGAATCTTCCAGTCAGTGGTAACACTGGGAAACCGTTCTGTGATTGGTAACACAGGGAAACCATCCTGTGATTGGTAACACTGGAGAACATTCCTGTGATTGATAACACTGGAGAGCAGTCCTGTGATTGGTAACACTGGGGAACTGTCCTGTGATTGGTTGCACTGGAGAACAGTCCTGTGTTTGGTAACTCTGGAGTACTGTCCTGTGATTGGTAACACTGGGGACCAGTCCTGTGATTGGTAACACTGGAGAACTGTCCTGTGACTTGTAACACTGGAAAACCGACCTGTGATTGGTAACACTGGAAAACCGACCTGTGATTGGTAACTCAGGAGAACAGTCCTGTGATTGGTAACACTGGGAAATCGTCCTGAGATTGGTAACGCTGGAGAACTGTCCTGTGATTGGTAACACTGGAAAACCGACCTGTGATTGGTAACACTGGAGAACAGTCCTGTGATTGGTAACGCTGGAGAACAGTCCTGTGATTGGCAACACTTCAAAACCGTCCTGTGATTGGTAATGCTGGAGAACAGTCCTGCGATTGGTAACACTGGGAAACCGTCCTGTGATTGGTAACGCTGGAGAACCGTCCAGTCCTTGGTAACACTGGGAAACCGTCCTGTGATTGGTAACGCTTGAGAACCGTCCAGTCCTTGGTAACACTGGGAAACCGTCCTGTGAATGGTAATGCTGTAGAACAGTCCTGTGATGGGTAACGCTGGAGAACAGACCTGTGATTGGTAACACTGGCGACCCGTCCTGTGAATGTTAAGACTGGGAAACTGTCCTGTGATTGGTAACACTGGAGAACAGTCCTGTGATGGATAAAACTGGAGAACCGACCTGTGATTGGTAACACTGGGAAACCATCCTGTGATTGGTAACACTGGAGAACAGTCCTGTGATTGGTAACCCTGCGTAACATTCCTGGGATTGGTAACATTGGAAAACTGTCCTGTGATTGTTAACACTGGGGAACAGTCCTGTGATTGGTAACCCTGGAGACCTGTCCTGTGATTGGAAACACTGGAGAACCGACCTGTGATTGGTAACACTGGAGAACAGTCCTGTGATTGATAACACTGGAGAACCGACCTGTGATTGGTAACACTGAAGAAAAGTCCTGTGATTGGTAACACTGGAGAACTGTCCTGTGATTGGTAACATTGCGAAACCTTCCTGTGATTGGTAAAACTGGGCAACCGTCCTGTGATTGGTAACCCTGGGGAACAGTCATGTGATTGGTAACACTGGAGAACCGACCTGTGATTGGTAACACTTGAGAACAGTCCTGTTAGAGGTAACACTGGAGAACAACCTGTGATTGGTAACACTGGAGAACAGTCCTGTGACTGGTAACACTGGCGAACCGTCCTGTGATTGGTAATACTGGAGCACAGTCCTGTGATTGGTAACACTGGCGAACAGTCCTGTTATTAATAACACTGGAGAACAGTCCAGTGATGGGTAACACTTGACAACCGACCTGTGATTGGTAACACTGGAGAAATGTCCTATGATTGGTAATACTGGAGAGTAGTCCTGTGATTGGTAACACTGGGAAACCGTCCTGTGATTGGTAACACTGGGGAACAGGCCTGTGATTGGTAGCATTGTGAAACCGTACTGACTGGTAACACTGGAGAACCGTCCTGTGATTGGTAACACTGGAGAACAGTCCTGTGATTGGTAACCCTGGAGAACAGTCCTGTGATTGGTAATCCTGGAGACCTGTCCTGTGATTGGTTCTACTGGAGATCCGACCTGTGAATGGTAACACTGGAGAACAGTCCTGTGATTGATAACACTGGAGAACCGACCTGTGATTGCTAACAATGGAGAACAGTCCTGTGATTGGTAACACTGGAGAACAGTCCTCTGACTGGTAGCACTGGAGAACCGTCCAGTCCATGGTAACACTGGGATACCGCCCTGTGATTGGTAACAATGGGAAACCGTCCAGTGATTGTGAACACTGCAGAACAGTCCTGTGATTGGTAACACTGGGGAACAGTCCTTTGATTGGTAACACAGGAGAATCTTCCAGTCAGTGGTAACACTGGGAAACCGTTCTGTGATTGGTAACACAGGGAAACCATCCTGTGATTGGTAACACTGGAGAACAGTCCTGTGATTGATAACACTGGACAGCAGTCCTGTGATTGGTAACACTGGGGAACTGTCCTGTGATTGGTTGCACTGGAGAACAGTCCTGTGTTTGGTAACTCTGGAGTACTGTCCTGTGATTGGTAACACTGGGGACCAGTCCTGTGATTGGTAACAATGGAGAACTGTCCTGTGACTTGTAACACTGGAAAACCGACCTGTGATTGGTAACACTGGAGAAAAGTCCTGTGATTGGTAACTCAGGAGAACAGTCCTGTGATTGGTAACACTGGGAAATCGTCCTGTGATTGGTAACGCTGGAGAACAGTCATCTCATTGGTAACACTGGGAAACCATCCTGTGATTGGTAACGCTGCAGAACCGTCCTGTCCTTGAAAACACTGCAAAATAATCCTGTGATTAGCAACACTGGAGAACAGTCCCATGATTGGTAACAGTGGGGAACCGACCTGTGATTGGTAACACTGGAGAACAGTCCTGTGATTGGCAACGCTGGAGAACAGTCCTGAGAGTGGTAACACTGGCGAACCGTCCTGTGATTGGTTACAATGGGAAATCGACCTGTGATTGGTAAAACTGGAGAACAGTCCTGTGATTGGCAACGCTGGAGAACAGTCCTGTGAGTGGTAACACTGGCGAACCGTCCTGTGATTGGTTACACTGGAGAACAGTCCTGTGATTGGCAACGCTGGAGAACAGTCCTGTGAGTGGTAACACTGGCGAACCGTCCTGTGATTGGTTACAATGGGAAATCGACCTGTGATTGGTAACACTGGAGAACAGTCTTGTGTTTGGTAACACTGGAGAACAGTCCTGTGATTGGTAACACTGGAGAGCACACCTGTGATTGGTAACCCTGGAGACCTGTCCTGTGATTAGTAACACTGGAGAACCGACCTGTGATTGGTAACACTGGGGAACAGTCCTGTGATTGATTACACTGGAGAACCGACCTGTGATTGGTAACAATGGAGAACAGTCCTGTGATTGGTAACACTGGAGAACTGTCCTGTGATTGGTAACGCTGGAGAACAGTCCTCTGACAGGTAACACTGGAGAACCGTTCAGTCCTTGGTAACACTGGGATACCGTCCTGTTATTGGTAACACTGGGAAACTGTCCTGTGATTGGTAACACTGGAGAACAGTCCTGTGATTTGTAACACTGGGGAACTGTCCTTTGATTGATAACACAGGAGATCCGTCCAGTCATTGGTAAAACTGGGAATCCATCCTGTGATTTGTAACACTGGGAAACCGTCCTGTGATTGGTAACATTGGAGAACAGTCCTGTGATTGGTAACACTGGAGAACAGTCCTGTGATTGGCAACGCTGGAGAACAGTCCTGTGATTGGTAACACTGGGGAACAGTCGTGGGGTTGGTAACACTGGAGAATTGTCCTGTGATTGGTAACACTGGAGAACAGTCATGTGATTGGTAACACTGGAGAACCGACCTGTGATTGGTAACACTGGAGCACAGTCCTGTGATTGGTAACGATGGAGAACAGACCTGTGATTGGAAACTCTGGCGACCCGTCTTGTGAATGGTAAGACTGCGAAACTGTCCTGTGATTGGTAACACTGGCGAACAGTCCTGTTATTAATAACACTGGAGAACAGTCCAGTGATGGGTAACACTTGAGAACCGACCTGTGATTGGTAACACTGGAGAAATGTCCTATGATTGGTAATACTGGAGAGTAGTCCTGTGATTGGTAACACTGGGAAACCGTCCTGTGATTGGTAACACTGGGGAACAGGCCTGTGATTGGTAGCATTGCGAAACCGTACTGACTGGTAACACTGGAGAACCGTCCTGTGATTGGTAACACTGGAGAACAGTCCTGTGATTGGTAACCCTGGAGAACAGTCCTGTGATTGGTAACCCTGGAGACCTGTCCTGTGATTGGTTCTACTGGAGATCCGACCTGTGAATGGTAACACTGGAGAACAGTCCTGTGATTGATAACACTGGAGAACCGACCTGTGATTGATAACAATGGAGAACAGTCCTGTGATTGGTAACACTGGAGAACAGTCCTGTGATTGGTAACGCTGGAGAACAGTCCTCTGACTGGTAGCACTGGAGAACCGTCCAGTCCATGGTAACACTGGGATACCGCCCTGTGATTGGTAACAATGGGAAACCGTCCTATGATTGGGAACACTGCAGAACACTCCTGTGATTGGTAACACTGGGGAACAGTCCTTTGATTGGTAACACAGGAAAATATTCCAGTCAGTGGTAACACTGGGAAACCGTTCTGTGATTGGTAACACAGGGAAACCATCCTGTGATTGGTAACACTGGAGAACAGTCCTGTGATTGATAACACTGGAGAGCAGTCCTGTGATTGGTAACACTGGGGAACTGTCCTGTGATTGGTTGCACTGGAGAACAGTCCTGTGTTTGGTAACCCTGGAGTACTGTCCTGTGATTGGTAACACTGGGGACCAGTCCTGTGATTGGTAACACTGGAGAACTGTCCTGTGACTTGTAACACTGGAAAACCGACCTGTGATTGGTAACACTGGAGAAAAGTCCTGTGATTGGTAACTCAGGAGAACAGTCCTGTGATTGGTAACACTGGGAAACCATCCTGTGATTGGTAACGCTGCAGAACCGTCCTGTCCTTGAAAACACTGCGAAATATTCCTGTGATTAGTAACACTGGAGAACAGTCCCGTGATTGGTAACAGTGGGGAACTGACCTGTGATTGGTAACACTGGAGAACAGTCCTGTGATTGGCAACGCTGGAGAACAGTCCTGAGAGTGGTAACACTGGCGAACCGTCCTGTGATTGGTTACAATGGGAAATCGACCAGTGATTCGTAAAACTGGAGAACAGTCCTGTGATTGGTAACACTGGAGAACAGTCTTGTGTTTGGTAACACTGGACAACAGTCCTGTGATTGGTAACACTGGAGAACAGTCTTGTGTTTGGTAACACTCGACAACAGTCCTCTGATTGGTAACTTTGGGGAACAGTCCTGTTATTGGTATCACTGGAGAACAGTCCTGTGATTGGTAACACTGGAGAACTGTTCTGTGATTGGTAACACTGGAGAACTGTCCTGTGATTGGTAACACTGGAGAACAGTCCTATGATTGGTAATACTGGAGAGTAGTCCTGTGATTAGTAACACTGGGAAACTGTCCTGTGATTGGTAACACTGGGGAACAGTCCTGTGATTGATAGCATTGTGAAACCGTACTGACTGGTAACACAGGAGAACAGTCCAGTGATTGGTAACCCTGGAGACCTGTCCTGTGATTGGTTACACTGGAGAACCGACCTGTGAATGGTAACACTGGAGAACAGTGCAGTGATTGATAACACTGGAGAACCGACCTGTGATTGATAACACTGGAGAACAGTCCTGTGATTGGTAACACTGGAGAACAGTCCTGTGATTGGTAACGCTGGAGAACAGTCCTCCGACTGGTAGCACTGGAGAACCGTCCAGTCCATGGTAACACTGGGATACGGCCCTGTGATTGGTAACAATGGGAAACCGTCCTGTGATTGGGAACACTGCAGAACAGTCCTGTGATTGGTAACACTGGGGCACAGTCCTTTGATTGGTAACACAGGAGAATCTTCCAGTCATTGGTAACACTGGGAAACCGTTCTGTGATTGGCAACACTGGGAAACCATCCTGTGATTGGTAACACTGGAGAACAGTCCTGTGAAAGATAACACTGAAGAGCAGTCCTGTGATTGGTAACACTGGGGAACAGTCCTGTGATTGGTTGCACTGGAGAACAGTCCTGTGTTTAGTAACTCTGGAGAACTGTCCTGTGATTGGTAACACTGGGGACCAGTCCTGTGATTGGTAACACTGGAGAACTGTCCTGTGATTTGTTATGCGGGAAAACCGACCTGTGATTGGTAACACTGGAGAAAAGTCCTGTGATTGGTAACTCAGGAGAACAATCCTGTGATTGGTAACACTGGAAAATCGTCCTGTGATTGTTAACGCTGGTGAACAGTCATCTTATTGGTAACACTGGGAAACCATCCTGTCATTGGTAACGCTGCAGAACCGTCCTGTCCTTGAAAACACTGGGAAATAATCCTGTGATTGGTAACACTGGAGAACAGTCCTGTGATTGGTAACGCTGGAGAACAGTCCTGAGAGTGGTAACACTGGTGACCCATCCTGTGATTGGTTACACTGGGAAACCGTCCTGTGATTGGTAAAAAAGGAGAACAGTCCTGTGAGTGGTAACACTGGAGAACAGTCTTGTGTTTGGTAACACTGGAGAACAGTCCTGTTATTGGTTACACAGGAGAACAGTCGAGTCCTTGGTAACACTGGAGAACAGTCCTGTGATTGGTAACACTGGAGAGCACACCTGTGATTGGTAACCCTGGAGACCTGTCCTGTGATTGGTAACACTGGAGAACCGACCTGTGATTGGTAACACTGGAGAACAGTCCTGTGATTGATAACACTGGAGAAATGACCTGTGATTGGTAAAACTGGAGAACAGTCCTGTGATTGGTAACACTGGAGAACTGTCCTGTGATTGGTATCGCTGGAGAACAGTCCTCTGACTGGTAACACTGGAGAACCGTTCAGTCCTTGGTAACACTGGGAAACTGTCCTGTTATTGGTAATACTGGGAAACTGTCCTGTGATTGGTAACACTGGAGAACAGTCCAGCGATTTGTAACACTGGGGATCTGTCCTTTGATTGATAACACAGGAGATCCGTCCAGTCATTGGTAACACTGGGAAACCGTCCTGTGATTGGTAACACTGGGAAACCGTCCTGTGATTGGTAACAATGGAGAACAGTCCTTTGATTGGTAACACTGGAGAACTGTCCTGTGATTGGTAACACTGGAAAACCGACCTGTGATTGGTAACACTGGAGAACTTTCCTGTGATTGGTAACGCTGGAGAACAGTCCTGTGATTGGTAACACTTCGAAACCGTCCTGTGATTGATAGCGCTGGAGAACCGTCCAGTCCTTGGTTACACTGGGAAACCGTCCTGTGATTGGTAACGCTTGAGAACCATTTAATCCTTGGTAACACTGGGAAACCGTCCTGTGATTGGTAACGCTGTAGAACAGTCCTGTGATTGGCAACACTGGATAAACGACATGTGATTGGTAACACTGGAGAACCGTCCTGTGAATGGTAATACAGGAGAGCAGTCCTCTGACTAGTAACACTGGAGAACCGTCCAGTCCTTGGGAACATGGGATACTGTCCTGTGATTGGTAACACTGGGAAACTGTCCTGTGATTGGTAACACTGGAGAACATTCCTGTGATTGATAACACTGGGGAACAGTCCTGTGATTGGTAACACTGAAGAACAGTCCTGTGATTGGAACACTGGAAAACTGACCTGTGATTGGGAACAATGGAGAACAGTCCTTTGATTGGTAACGCTGGGGAACAGTCCTGGGATTGGTAACACTGGAGAACTGTCCTGAGATCGGTAACACTGGAGAAAGGTCCTATGATTGGTAACTCTGGAGAGCAGTCCTGTGATTGGTAACATTAGGGAACAGTCCTGTGATTGGTAAGGCTGGAGAACAGTCCTGTGATTGGTAACACTTCAAAACCGTCCTGTGATTGGTAATGCTGGAGAACAGTCCAGCGATTGGTAACACTGGGAAGCCGTCATGTGATTGGTAACGCTGGAGAACCGTCCAGTCCATGGTAACACTGGGAAACCGTCCTGTGAATGGTAACGCTGTAGAACAGTCCTGTGATTGGTAACACTGGATAACCGACCTGTGATTGGTAACACTGGAGAACTGTCCTGTGATTGGTAATACTGGAGACCAGTCCTCTGACAGGTAACACAGGAGAACCGTCCAGTCCTTGGGAAAACTGGGATACTGTCCTGTGATTGGTAACACTGGGAAACTGTCCTGTGATTGGTAGCACTGGAGACCAGCCCTCTGACTGGTAACACAGGAGAACCGTCCAGTCCTTGGGAACACTGGGATACTGTCCTGTGATTGGTAACACTGGGAAACTGTCCTGTGATTGGTAGCACTGGAGAACTATCCTGTGATTGATAACACTGGGGAATAGTCCTGAGACTGGGAACACTGCAGAACAGTCCTGTGATTGGGAACACTGGAGAACAGTCCGGTGATTGGTAAAACTGGGGAACAGTCCTGTGATTGGTTAGACTGAAGAACAATATTGTGATTGGAACACTGGAAAACCGACTGGAGAACCGACTGGAAAACACTGGAGAAGAGTCCTGTGATTGGTTAAACTGGGAAACCATACTGTGATGGGAATGCTGGTGAACAATCCTGTGATTGGTAACACTGGGAAACCGTCCTGTGATTGGTAACGCTGGATAACCGTCCAGTCCTTGGTAAAACTGGGAAATAGTCCTGTGATTGGTAATTCTGGAGAACCGTTCTGAGATTGGTAACACTGGAGAACCATCCATTCCTTGGTAATATTGGGAAACCGGACAGTGATTGGTAACACGGGGAAACCGTCCTGTGATTGGTAACACTGGAGAACAGTCCTGTGATTGGTAATACTGGAGAACCGACATGTGATTGGTAACACTGGAGAACAGTGCTGTGATTGGTAAAACTGTAGAACCGACCTGTGATTGGTAACACTGGAGAAGATTCCTGTGATTGGTAACGCTGGAGAACAGTCCTGTGACTGGTAACACTGGCGACCCATCCTGTGATTTCTAACACTGGGAAACAGTCCTGTGATTGGTAACACTGGAGAAAAGTCCTGTGATTGGTAAGACTGGAGAACAGTCCTGTGATTGGTAACACTGGAGAACTGTCCGGTTATTGGTAACACTGGAAAACCGACCTGTGATTGGTAACACTGGAGAACAGTCCTGTGATTGGTAACGCTGGAGAACAGTCCTGTGACTGGTAACACTGGCGACCCATCCTGTGATTTCTAACACTGGGAAACAGTCCTGTGATTGGTAACACTGGAGAAAAGTCCTGTGATTGGTAAGACTGGAGAACAGTCCTGTGATTGGTAACACTGGAGAACTGTCCCGTGATTGGTAACACTGGGGAACAGTCCTGTGATTGGTAACACTGAAGAACTGTCCGGTTATTGGTAACACTGGAAAACCGACCTGTGATTGGTAACACTGGAGAACAGTCCTGTGATTGGTAACACTGGAGAACAGTCCTGTGTTTGGTAACACTGGGAAACCATCATGTGATGGGTAACGCTGGAGAACAGACCTGTGATTGGTAACATTTTGAAACCGTCCTGTGATTGGTAACTATGGAGAACCGTTCTGAGATTGGTTACACTGGAGAAACATCCAGTCCTTGGTAACACTGGGAAACCGGACTGTGATTGGTAACACTGGGAAACCGTGCTGTGATTGGTAACACTGGGAATCTGTCCTGTGATTACGAACACTGGAGAACAGTCCTGTGATTGATAACACTGGAGAACCGACATGTGATTGGTAACGCTGGAGAGCAGTCCTGTGACTGGTAACACTGGTGACCCGTCTTGTGATTGGTAACACTGGGAAACCGTCCTGTGATTGGTAACACTAGAGAAAAGTCCTGTGATTGGTAAGACTGGAGAACAGTCCTGTGATTGGTAACAATGGAGAACCGACCTGTGATTGGTAACACTGGTGATCTGTCCTGTGATTGGTAATACTGGAGAGTAGACCTGTGATTGGTAACAATGGTAAACCGTCCTGTGATTGGTAACCCTGGGGAACAGTCCTGTGATTGGTAACACTGGAGAACTGTCCTGTGATTGGTAACACTGGAGAACTGTCCTGTGATTGGTAACACTGGAAAACCGACCTGTGATTGGTAACACTGGAGAGCAGTCCTGTGATTGGTAACATTGGGGAACAGTCCTGTGATTGGTAACACTGGAGAACTGTCCTGTGATTGGTAACACTGGAGAACTGTCCTGTGATTGGTAACACTGGAGAACTGTCCTGTGATTGGTAACACTGGAAAACCGACCTGTGATTGGTAACACTGGAGAACAGTCCTGTGATTGGTAACGCTGGAGAACAGTCCTGTGATTGGTAACACTTCAAAACCGTCCTGTGATTGGTAATGCTGGAGAACAGTCGTGCGATTGGTAACACTGGGAAACCGTCCTGTGATTGGTAACACTGGAGAACCGTCCAGTCCTTGGTAACACTGGGAAACAGTCCTGTGATTGGTAACGCTTGAGAACCGTCCAGTCCTTGGTAACACTGGGAAACCGTCCTGTGAATGGTAACGCTGTAGAACAGTCCTGTGATGGGTAACGCTGGGGAACAGACCTGTGATTGGTAACACTGGCGACCCGTCCTGTGAATGTTAAGACTGGGAAACTGTCCTGTGATTGGTAACACTGGAGAACAGTCCTGTGATGGATAAAACTGGAGAACCGACCTGTGATTGGTAACACTGGGAAACCATCCTGTGATTGGTAACACTGGAGAACAGTACTTTGATTGGTAACCCTGGGTAACAGTCCTGGGATTGGTAACATTGGAGAACTGTCCTGTGATTGTTAACACTGGGGAACAGTCCTGTGATTGGTAAACCTGTAGACCTGTCCTGTGATTGGAAACACTGGAGAACCGACCTGTGATTGTTAACACTGGAGAACATTCCTGTGATTGATAACACTGGAGAACCGACCTGTGATTGGTAACACTGAAGAACAGTCCTGTGATTGGTAACACTGGAGAACTGTCCTGTGATTGGTAACATTGCGAAACCTTCCTGTGATTGGTAAAACTGGGCAACCGTCCTGTGATTGGTAACCCTGGGGAACAGTCATGTGATTGGTAACACTGGAGAACCGACCTGTGATTGGTAACACTTGAGAACAGTCCTTTTAGAGGTAACACTGGAGAACAACCTGTGATTGCTAACACTGGAGAACAGTCCTGTGACTGGTAACACTGGCGAACCATCCTGTGATTGGTAATACTGGGAAACCGTCCTGTGATTTGTAAAACTGGATAACAGTCCTGTGATTGGTAACACTGGAGAACTGACCTGTGATTGGTAACACTTGAGAACAGTCCTGTTAGAGGTAACACTGGAGAACAACCTGTGATTGGTAACACTGGAGAACAGTCCTGTGACTGGTAACACTGGCGAACCGTCCTGTTATTGGTAATACTGGGAAACCGTCCTGTGATTTGTAAAACTGGATAACAGTCCTGTGATTGGTAACACTGGAGAGGGGTCCTGTGATTGGTAACACTGGAGAACCGACCTGTGATTGGTAACACTGGAGAACCGTCCTGTGATTGGTAATACTGGAGTGTAGCCCTGTGATTGGTAACAAAGTGAAACCGTCCTCTGATTGGTAACACTGGGGAACAGTCCTGGGATTGGTAACACCGGAGAACTGTCCTGTGATTGTTAACACTGTAGAACAGTCCTGTGATTGGTAACACTGGGGAACCGACCTGTGATTGCAACACTTGAGAACAGTCCGGTGATTGGTCACGCTGGATAACAGTCCTGTGACTGGTAAAGCTGGCGGCCCGTCCTGTGATTGATAACACTTTGAAACTGTCGTGTGATTGGTAACTCTGGGGAACAGTCCTGTGATTGTTAACACTGGAGAACAGTCCTGTGTTTGGTAACAGTGGAGAACCGACCTTTGATTGGTAACACTGGAGAACAGTCCTGTGATTGGCAACGCTGGAGAACAGTCCTGTGATTGGTAACACTGGGGAACAGTCGTGGGGTTGGTAACACTGGAGAATTGTCCTGTGATTGGTAACACTGGAGAACAGTCATGTGATTGGTAACACTGGAGAACCGACCTGTGATTGGTAACACTGGAGCACAGTCCTGTGATTGGTAACCCTGGAGAACAGACCTGTGATTGGAAACACTGGCGACCCGTCTTGTGAATGGTAAGACTGCGAAACTGTCCTGTGATTGGTAACACTGGCGAACAGTCCAGTGATGGGTAACACTTGAGAACCGACCTGTGATTGGTAACACAGGAGAAATGTCCTATGATTGGTAATACTGGAGAGTAGTCCTGTGATTGGTAACACTGGGAAACCGTCCTGTGATTGGTAACACTGGGGAACAGTCCTGTGATTGGTAGCATTGCGAAACCGTACTGACTGGTAACACTGGAGAACCGTCCTGTGATTGGTAACACTGGAGAACAGTCCTGTGATTGGTAACCCTGGAGAACAGTCCTGTGATTGGTAACCCTGGAGACCTGTCCTGTGATTGGTTCTACTGGAGATCCGACCTGTGAATGGTAACACTGGAGAACAGTCCTGTGATTGATAACACTGGAGAACCGACCTGTGATTGATAACAATGGAGAACAGTCCTGTGATTGGTAACACTGGAGAACAGTCCTGTGATTGGTAACGCTGGAGAACAGTCCTCTGACTGGTAGCACTGGAGAACCGTCCAGTCCATGGTAACACTGGGATACCGCCCTGTGATTGGTAACAATGGGAAACCGTCCAGTGATTGGGAACACTGCAGAACAGTCCTGTGATTGGTAACACTGGGGAACAGTCCTTTGATTGGTAACACAGGAGAATCTTCCAGTCAGTGGTAACACTGGGAAACCGTTCTGTGATTGGTAACACAGGGAAACCATCCTGTGATTGGTAACACTGGAGAACATTCCTGTGATTGATAACACTGGAGAGCAGTCCTGTGATTGGTAACACTGGGGAACTGTCCTGTGATTGGTTGCACTGGAGAACAGTCCTGTGTTTGGTAACTCTGGAGTACTGTCCTGTGATTGGTAACACTGGGGACCAGTCCTGTGATTGGTAACACTGGAGAACTGTCCTGTGACTTGTAACACTGGAAAACCGACCTGTGATTGGTAACACTGGAAAACCGACCTGTGATTGGTAACTCAGGAGAACAGTCCTGTGATTGGTAACACTGGGAAATCGTCCTGAGATTGGTAACGCTGGAGAACTGTCCTGTGATTGGTAACACTGGAAAACCGACCTGTGATTGGTAACACTGGAGAACAGTCCTGTGATTGGTAACGCTGGAGAACAGTCCTGTGATTGGCAACACTTCAAAACCGTCCTGTGATTGGTAATGCTGGAGAACAGTCCTGCGATTGGTAACACTGGGAAACCGTCCTGTGATTGGTAACGCTGGAGAACCGTCCAGTCCTTGGTAACACTGGGAAACCGTCCTGTGATTGGTAACGCTTGAGAACCGTCCAGTCCTTGGTAACACTGGGAAACCGTCCTGTGAATGGTAATGCTGTAGAACAGTCCTGTGATGGGTAACGCTGGAGAACAGACCTGTGATTGGTAACACTGGCGACCCGTCCTGTGAATGTTAAGACTGGGAAACTGTCCTGTGATTGGTAACACTGGAGAACAGTCCTGTGATGGATAAAACTGGAGAACCGACCTGTGATTGGTAACACTGGGAAACCATCCTGTGATTGGTAACACTGGAGAACAGTCCTGTGATTGGTAACCCTGCGTAACATTCCTGGGATTGGTAACATTGGAAAACTGTCCTGTGATTGTTAACACTGGGGAACAGTCCTGTGATTGGTAACCCTGGAGACCTGTCCTGTGATTGGAAACACTGGAGAACCGACCTGTGATTGGTAACACTGGAGAACAGTCCTGTGATTGATAACACTGGAGAACCGACCTGTGATTGGTAACACTGAAGAAAAGTCCTGTGATTGGTAACACTGGAGAACTGTCCTGTGATTGGTAACATTGCGAAACCTTCCTGTGATTGGTAAAACTGGGCAACCGTCCTGTGATTGGTAACCCTGGGGAACAGTCATGTGATTGGTAACACTGGAGAACCGACCTGTGATTGGTAACACTTGAGAACAGTCCTGTTAGAGGTAACACTGGAGAACAACCTGTGATTGGTAACACTGGAGAACAGTCCTGTGACTGGTAACACTGGCGAACCGTCCTGTGATTGGTAATACTGGAGCACAGTCCTGTGATTGGTAACACTGGCGAACAGTCCTGTTATTAATAACACTGGAGAACAGTCCAGTGATGGGTAACACTTGACAACCGACCTGTGATTGGTAACACTGGAGAAATGTCCTATGATTGGTAATACTGGAGAGTAGTCCTGTGATTGGTAACACTGGGAAACCGTCCTGTGATTGGTAACACTGGGGAACAGGCCTGTGATTGGTAGCATTGTGAAACCGTACTGACTGGTAACACTGGAGAACCGTCCTGTGATTGGTAACACTGGAGAACAGTCCTGTGATTGGTAACCCTGGAGAACAGTCCTGTGATTGGTAATCCTGGAGACCTGTCCTGTGATTGGTTCTACTGGAGATCCGACCTGTGAATGGTAACACTGGAGAACAGTCCTGTGATTGATAACACTGGAGAACCGACCTGTGATTGCTAACAATGGAGAACAGTCCTGTGATTGGTAACACTGGAGAACAGTCCTCTGACTGGTAGCACTGGAGAACCGTCCAGTCCATGGTAACACTGGGATACCGCCCTGTGATTGGTAACAATGGGAAACCGTCCAGTGATTGTGAACACTGCAGAACAGTCCTGTGATTGGTAACACTGGGGAACAGTCCTTTGATTGGTAACACAGGAGAATCTTCCAGTCAGTGGTAACACTGGGAAACCGTTCTGTGATTGGTAACACAGGGAAACCATCCTGTGATTGGTAACACTGGAGAACAGTCCTGTGATTGATAACACTGGACAGCAGTCCTGTGATTGGTAACACTGGGGAACTGTCCTGTGATTGGTTGCACTGGAGAACAGTCCTGTGTTTGGTAACTCTGGAGTACTGTCCTGTGATTGGTAACACTGGGGACCAGTCCTGTGATTGGTAACAATGGAGAACTGTCCTGTGACTTGTAACACTGGAAAACCGACCTGTGATTGGTAACACTGGAGAAAAGTCCTGTGATTGGTAACTCAGGAGAACAGTCCTGTGATTGGTAACACTGGGAAATCGTCCTGTGATTGGTAACGCTGGAGAACAGTCATCTCATTGGTAACACTGGGAAACCATCCTGTGATTGGTAACGCTGCAGAACCGTCCTGTCCTTGAAAACACTGCAAAATAATCCTGTGATTAGCAACACTGGAGAACAGTCCCATGATTGGTAACAGTGGGGAACCGACCTGTGATTGGTAACACTGGAGAACAGTCCTGTGATTGGCAACGCTGGAGAACAGTCCTGAGAGTGGTAACACTGGCGAACCGTCCTGTGATTGGTTACAATGGGAAATCGACCTGTGATTGGTAAAACTGGAGAACAGTCCTGTGATTGGCAACGCTGGAGAACAGTCCTGTGAGTGGTAACACTGGCGAACCGTCCTGTGATTGGTTACACTGGAGAACAGTCCTGTGATTGGCAACGCTGGAGAACAGTCCTGTGAGTGGTAACACTGGCGAACCGTCCTGTGATTGGTTACAATGGGAAATCGACCTGTGATTGGTAACACTGGAGAACAGTCTTGTGTTTGGTAACACTGGAGAACAGTCCTGTGATTGGTAACACTGGAGAGCACACCTGTGATTGGTAACCCTGGAGACCTGTCCTGTGATTAGTAACACTGGAGAACCGACCTGTGATTGGTAACACTGGGGAACAGTCCTGTGATTGATTACACTGGAGAACCGACCTGTGATTGGTAACAATGGAGAACAGTCCTGTGATTGGTAACACTGGAGAACTGTCCTGTGATTGGTAACGCTGGAGAACAGTCCTCTGACAGGTAACACTGGAGAACCGTTCAGTCCTTGGTAACACTTTGATACCGTCCTGTTATTGGTAACACTGGGAAACTGTCCTGTGATTGGTAACACTGGAGAACAGTCCTGTGATTTGTAACACTGGGGAACTGTCCTTTGATTGATAACACAGGAGATCCGTCCAGTCATTGGTAAAACTGGGAATCCATCCTGTGATTTGTAACACTGGGAAACCGTCCTGTGATTGGTAACATTGGAGAACAGTCCTGTGATTGGTAACACTGGAGAACAGTCCTGTGATTGGCAACGCTGGAGAACAGTCCTGTGATTGGTAACACTGGGGAACAGTCGTGGGGTTGGTAACACTGGAGAATTGTCCTGTGATTGGTAACACTGGAGAACAGTCATGTGATTGGTAACACTGGAGAACCGACCTGTGATTGGTAACACTGGAGCACAGTCCTGTGATTGGTAACGATGGAGAACAGACCTGTGATTGGAAACTCTGGCGACCCGTCTTGTGAATGGTAAGACTGCGAAACTGTCCTGTGATTGGTAACACTGGCGAACAGTCCTGTTATTAATAACACTGGAGAACAGTCCAGTGATGGGTAACACTTGAGAACCGACCTGTGATTGGTAACACTGGAGAAATGTCCTATGATTGGTAATACTGGAGAGTAGTCCTGTGATTGGTAACACTGGGAAACCGTCCTGTGATTGGTAACACTGGGGAACAGGCCTGTGATTGGTAGCATTGCGAAACCGTACTGACTGGTAACACTGGAGAACCGTCCTGTGATTGGTAACACTGGAGAACAGTCCTGTGATTGGTAACCCTGGAGAACAGTCCTGTGATTGGTAACCCTGGAGACCTGTCCTGTGATTGGTTCTACTGGAGATCCGACCTGTGAATGGTAACACTGGAGAACAGTCCTGTGATTGATAACACTGGAGAACCGACCTGTGATTGATAACAATGGAGAACAGTCCTGTGATTGGTAACACTGGAGAACAGTCCTGTGATTGGTAACGCTGGAGAACAGTCCTCTGACTGGTAGCACTGGAGAACCGTCCAGTCCATGGTAACACTGGGATACCGCCCTGTGATTGGTAACAATGGGAAACCGTCCTATGATTGGGAACACTGCAGAACACTCCTGTGATTGGTAACACTGGGGAACAGTCCTTTGATTGGTAACACAGGAAAATATTCCAGTCAGTGGTAACACTGGGAAACCGTTCTGTGATTGGTAACACAGGGAAACCATCCTGTGATTGGTAACACTGGAGAACAGTCCTGTGATTGATAACACTGGAGAGCAGTCCTGTGATTGGTAACACTGGGGAACTGTCCTGTGATTGGTTGCACTGGAGAACAGTCCTGTGTTTGGTAACCCTGGAGTACTGTCCTGTGATTGGTAACACTGGGGACCAGTCCTGTGATTGGTAACACTGGAGAACTGTCCTGTGACTTGTAACACTGGAAAACCGACCTGTGATTGGTAACACTGGAGAAAAGTCCTGTGATTGGTAACTCAGGAGAACAGTCCTGTGATTGGTAACACTGGGAAACCATCCTGTGATTGGTAACGCTGCAGAACCGTCCTGTCCTTGAAAACACTGCGAAATATTCCTGTGATTAGTAACACTGGAGAACAGTCCCGTGATTGGTAACAGTGGGGAACTGACCTGTGATTGGTAACACTGGAGAACAGTCCTGTGATTGGCAACGCTGGAGAACAGTCCTGAGAGTGGTAACACTGGCGAACCGTCCTGTGATTGGTTACAATGGGAAATCGACCAGTGATTCGTAAAACTGGAGAACAGTCCTGTGATTGGTAACACTGGAGAACAGTCTTGTGTTTGGTAACACTGGACAACAGTCCTGTGATTGGTAACACTGGAGAACAGTCTTGTGTTTGGTAACACTCGACAACAGTCCTCTGATTGGTAACTTTGGGGAACAGTCCTGTTATTGGTATCACTGGAGAACAGTCCTGTGATTGGTAACACTGGAGAACTGTTCTGTGATTGGTAACACTGGAGAACTGTCCTGTGATTGGTAACACTGGAGAACAGTCCTATGATTGGTAATACTGGAGAGTAGTCCTGTGATTAGTAACACTGGGAAACTGTCCTGTGATTGGTAACACTGGGGAACAGTCCTGTGATTGATAGCATTGTGAAACCGTACTGACTGGTAACACAGGAGAACAGTCCAGTGATTGGTAACCCTGGAGACCTGTCCTGTGATTGGTTACACTGGAGAACCGACCTGTGAATGGTAACACTGGAGAACAGTGCAGTGATTGATAACACTGGAGAACCGACCTGTGATTGATAACACTGGAGAACAGTCCTGTGATTGGTAACACTGGAGAACAGTCCTGTGATTGGTAACGCTGGAGAACAGTCCTCCGACTGGTAGCACTGGAGAACCGTCCAGTCCATGGTAACACTGGGATACGGCCCTGTGATTGGTAACAATGGGAAACCGTCCTGTGATTGGGAACACTGCAGAACAGTCCTGTGATTGGTAACACTGGGGCACAGTCCTTTGATTGGTAACACAGGAGAATCTTCCAGTCATTGGTAACACTGGGAAACCGTTCTGTGATTGGCAACACTGGGAAACCATCCTGTGATTGGTAACACTGGAGAACAGTCCTGTGAAAGATAACACTGAAGAGCAGTCCTGTGATTGGTAACACTGGGGAACAGTCCTGTGATTGGTTGCACTGGAGAACAGTCCTGTGTTTAGTAACTCTGGAGAACTGTCCTGTGATTGGTAACACTGGGGACCAGTCCTGTGATTGGTAACACTGGAGAACTGTCCTGTGATTTGTTATGCGGGAAAACCGACCTGTGATTGGTAACACTGGAGAAAAGTCCTGTGATTGGTAACTCAGGAGAACAATCCTGTGATTGGTAACACTGGAAAATCGTCCTGTGATTGTTAACGCTGGTGAACAGTCATCTTATTGGTAACACTGGGAAACCATCCTGTCATTGGTAACGCTGCAGAACCGTCCTGTCCTTGAAAACACTGGGAAATAATCCTGTGATTGGTAACACTGGAGAACAGTCCTGTGATTGGTAACGCTGGAGAACAGTCCTGAGAGTGGTAACACTGGTGACCCATCCTGTGATTGGTTACACTGGGAAACCGTCCTGTGATTGGTAAAAAAGGAGAACAGTCCTGTGAGTGGTAACACTGGAGAACAGTCTTGTGTTTGGTAACACTGGAGAACAGTCCTGTTATTGGTTACACAGGAGAACAGTCGAGTCCTTGGTAACACTGGAGAACAGTCCTGTGATTGGTAACACTGGAGAGCACACCTGTGATTGGTAACCCTGGAGACCTGTCCTGTGATTGGTAACACTGGAGAACCGACCTGTGATTGGTAACACTGGAGAACAGTCCTGTGATTGATAACACTGGAGAAATGACCTGTGATTGGTAAAACTGGAGAACAGTCCTGTGATTGGTAACACTGGAGAACTGTCCTGTGATTGGTATCGCTGGAGAACAGTCCTCTGACTGGTAACACTGGAGAACCGTTCAGTCCTTGGTAACACTGGGAAACTGTCCTGTTATTGGTAATACTGGGAAACTGTCCTGTGATTGGTAACACTGGAGAACAGTCCAGCGATTTGTAACACTGGGGATCTGTCCTTTGATTGATAACACAGGAGATCCGTCCAGTCATTGGTAACACTGGGAAACCGTCCTGTGATTGGTAACACTGGGAAACCGTCCTGTGATTGGTAACAATGGAGAACAGTCCTTTGATTGGTAACACTGGAGAACTGTCCTGTGATTGGTAACACTGGAAAACCGACCTGTGATTGGTAACACTGGAGAACTTTCCTGTGATTGGTAACGCTGGAGAACAGTCCTGTGATTGGTAACACTTCGAAACCGTCCTGTGATTGATAGCGCTGGAGAACCGTCCAGTCCTTGGTTACACTGGGAAACCGTCCTGTGATTGGTAACGCTTGAGAACCATTTAATCCTTGGTAACACTGGGAAACCGTCCTGTGATTGGTAACGCTGTAGAACAGTCCTGTGATTGGCAACACTGGATAAACGACATGTGATTGGTAACACTGGAGAACCGTCCTGTGAATGGTAATACAGGAGAGCAGTCCTCTGACTAGTAACACTGGAGAACCGTCCAGTCCTTGGGAACATGGGATACTGTCCTGTGATTGGTAACACTGGGAAACTGTCCTGTGATTGGTAACACTGGAGAACATTCCTGTGATTGATAACACTGGGGAACAGTCCTGTGATTGGTAACACTGAAGAACAGTCCTGTGATTGGAACACTGGAAAACTGACCTGTGATTGGGAACAATGGAGAACAGTCCTTTGATTGGTAACGCTGGGGAACAGTCCTGGGATTGGTAACACTGGAGAACTGTCCTGAGATCGGTAACACTGGAGAAAGGTCCTATGATTGGTAACTCTGGAGAGCAGTCCTGTGATTGGTAACATTAGGGAACAGTCCTGTGATTGGTAAGGCTGGAGAACAGTCCTGTGATTGGTAACACTTCAAAACCGTCCTGTGATTGGTAATGCTGGAGAACAGTCCAGCGATTGGTAACACTGGGAAGCCGTCATGTGATTGGTAACGCTGGAGAACCGTCCAGTCCATGGTAACACTGGGAAACCGTCCTGTGAATGGTAACGCTGTAGAACAGTCCTGTGATTGGTAACACTGGATAACCGACCTGTGATTGGTAACACTGGAGAACTGTCCTGTGATTGGTAATACTGGAGACCAGTCCTCTGACAGGTAACACAGGAGAACCGTCCAGTCCTTGGGAAAACTGGGATACTGTCCTGTGATTGGTAACACTGGGAAACTGTCCTGTGATTGGTAGCACTGGAGACCAGCCCTCTGACTGGTAACACAGGAGAACCGTCCAGTCCTTGGGAACACTGGGATACTGTCCTGTGATTGGTAACACTGGGAAACTGTCCTGTGATTGGTAGCACTGGAGAACTATCCTGTGATTGATAACACTGGGGAATAGTCCTGAGACTGGGAACACTGCAGAACAGTCCTGTGATTGGGAACACTGGAGAACAGTCCGGTGATTGGTAAAACTGGGGAACAGTCCTGTGATTGGTTAGACTGAAGAACAATATTGTGATTGGAACACTGGAAAACCGACTGGAGAACCGACTGGAAAACACTGGAGAAGAGTCCTGTGATTGGTTAAACTGGGAAACCATACTGTGATGGGAATGCTGGTGAACAATCCTGTGATTGGTAACACTGGGAAACCGTCCTGTGATTGGTAACGCTGGATAACCGTCCAGTCCTTGGTAAAACTGGGAAATAGTCCTGTGATTGGTAATTCTGGAGAACCGTTCTGAGATTGGTAACACTGGAGAACCATCCATTCCTTGGTAATATTGGGAAACCGGACAGTGATTGGTAACACGGGGAAACCGTCCTGTGATTGGTAACACTGGAGAACAGTCCTGTGATTGGTAATACTGGAGAACCGACATGTGATTGGTAACACTGGAGAACAGTGCTGTGATTGGTAAAACTGTAGAACCGACCTGTGATTGGTAACACTGGAGAAGATTCCTGTGATTGGTAACGCTGGAGAACAGTCCTGTGACTGGTAACACTGGCGACCCATCCTGTGATTTCTAACACTGGGAAACAGTCCTGTGATTGGTAACACTGGAGAAAAGTCCTGTGATTGGTAAGACTGGAGAACAGTCCTGTGATTGGTAACACTGGAGAACTGTCCGGTTATTGGTAACACTGGAAAACCGACCTGTGATTGGTAACACTGGAGAACAGTCCTGTGATTGGTAACGCTGGAGAACAGTCCTGTGACTGGTAACACTGGCGACCCATCCTGTGATTTCTAACACTGGGAAACAGTCCTGTGATTGGTAACACTGGAGAAAAGTCCTGTGATTGGTAAGACTGGAGAACAGTCCTGTGATTGGTAACACTGGAGAACTGTCCCGTGATTGGTAACACTGGGGAACAGTCCTGTGATTGGTAACACTGAAGAACTGTCCGGTTATTGGTAACACTGGAAAACCGACCTGTGATTGGTAACACTGGAGAACAGTCCTGTGATTGGTAACACTGGAGAACAGTCCTGTGTTTGGTAACACTGGGAAACCATCATGTGATGGGTAACGCTGGAGAACAGACCTGTGATTGGTAACATTTTGAAACCGTCCTGTGATTGGTAACTATGGAGAACCGTTCTGAGATTGGTTACACTGGAGAAACATCCAGTCCTTGGTAACACTGGGAAACCGGACTGTGATTGGTAACACTGGGAAACCGTGCTGTGATTGGTAACACTGGGAATCTGTCCTGTGATTACGAACACTGGAGAACAGTCCTGTGATTGATAACACTGGAGAACCGACATGTGATTGGTAACGCTGGAGAGCAGTCCTGTGACTGGTAACACTGGTGACCCGTCTTGTGATTGGTAACACTGGGAAACCGTCCTGTGATTGGTAACACTAGAGAAAAGTCCTGTGATTGGTAAGACTGGAGAACAGTCCTGTGATTGGTAACAATGGAGAACCGACCTGTGATTGGTAACACTGGTGATCTGTCCTGTGATTGGTAATACTGGAGAGTAGACCTGTGATTGGTAACAATGGTAAACCGTCCTGTGATTGGTAACCCTGGGGAACAGTCCTGTGATTGGTAACACTGGAGAACTGTCCTGTGATTGGTAACACTGGGGAACACTTCTGTGATTGGTAACACTGGAGAACAGTCCTTTGATTGGTAACACTGGAGAACCGACCTGTGATTGGTAACACTGGAGAACCATCCTGTGATTGGTAATACTGGAGAGTAGTCCGGTGATTGGTAACAATGGGAGACCGTCCTGTGATTGTTAACACTGGGGAACAGTCCTGTGATTGGTAGCATTGCAAAACGGTACTGTGATTGGTAACACTGGTGAACCGTCCTGTGATTGGTAACACTGGAGAACAAACCTGTGATTGGTAACACTGGGGAACAGTCCAGGGATTGGTAACACTGGAGAACAGTCCTGTGATTGGTAACGCTGGAGAACAGCCCTGTGATTGGTAACCTTGGAGAACCGTCCTGTGATTGGTAACATTGGGGAACAGTCCTGTGATTGGTAACACTGGAGAACAGTCCTGTGATTGGTAACAATGGAGAACTGTCCTGTGATTGGCAATACTGGGGACCAGTCCTGTGATTGGTAACATTGCGAAACCGTCCTGTGAATGGTAACACTGGAGAACCGTCCTGTGATTGGTAGCACTGAAGAACTGTCCGGTTATTGGTAACACTGGAAAACCGACCTGTGATTGGTAACACTGGAGAACAGTCCTGTGATTGGTAACACCGGAGAACCGATCTGTGATTGGTAACACTGGGAATCCGTCCTGTGATTGCGAACACTGGAGAACAGTCCTGTGATTGATAACACTGGAGAACCGACATGTGATTGGTAACGCTGGAGAGCAGTCCTGTGACTGGTAACACTGGTGACCCGTCTTGTGATTGGTAACACTGGGAAACCGTCCTGTGATTGGTAACACTAGAGAAAAGTCCTGTGATTGGTAAGACTGGAGAACAGTCCTGTGATTGGTAACAATGGAGAACCGACCTGTGATTGGTAACACTGGTGATCTGTCCTGTGATTGGTAATACTGGAGAGTAGACCTGTGATTGGTAACAATGGTAAACCGTCCTGTGATTGGTAACACTGGGGAACAGTCCTGTGATTGGTAACACTGGAGAACTGTCCTGTGATTGGTAACACTGGGGAACACTTCTGTGATTGGTAACACTGGAGAACAGTCCTTTGATTGGTAACACTGGAGAACCGACCTGTGATTGGTAACACTGGAGAACCATCCTGTGATTGGTAATACTGGAGAGTAGTCCGGTGATTGGTAACAATGGGAGACCGTCCTGTGATTGTTAACACTGGGGAACAGTCCTGTGATTGGTAGCATTGCAAAACGGTACTGTGATTGGTAACACTGGTGAACCGTCCTGTGATTGGTAACACTGGAGAACAAACCTGTGATTGGTAACACTGGGGAACAGTCCAGGGATTGGTAACACTGGAGAACAGTCCTGTGATTGGTAACGCTGGAGAACAGCCCTGTGATTGGTAACCTTGGAGAACCGTCCTGTGATTGGTAACATTGGGGAACAGTCCTGTGATTGGTAACACTGGAGAACAGTCCTGTGATTGGTAACAATGGAGAACTGTCCTGTGATTGGCAATACTGGGGACCAGTCCTGTGATTGGTAACATTGCGAAACCGTCCTGTGAATGGTAACACTGGAGAACCGTCCTGTGATTGGTAGCACTGAAGAACTGTCCGGTTATTGGTAACACTGGAAAACCGACCTGTGATTGGTAACACTGGAGAACAGTCCTGTGATTGGTAACACTGGAGAACAGTCCTGTGTTTGGTAACACTGGGAAACCATCATGTGATGGGTAACGCTGGAGAACAGACCTTTGATTGGTAACATTTTGAAACCGTCCTGTGATTGGTAACTATGGAGAACCGTTCTGAGATTGGTTACACTGGAGAAACATCCAGTCCTTGGTAACACTGGGAAACCGGACTGTGATTGGTAACACTGGGAAACCGTGCTGTGATTGGTAACACTGGGAATCTGTCCTGTGATTGCGAACACTGGAGAACAGTCCTGTGATTGATAACACTGGAGAACCGACATGTGATTGGTAACGCTGGAGAGCAGTCCTGTGACTGGTAACACTGGCGACCCGTCTTGTGATTGGTAACACTGGGAAACCGTCCATGATTGGTAACACTAGAGAAAAGTCCTGTGATTGGTAAGACTGGAGAACAGTCCTGTGATTGGTAACGCTGGAGAACAGTCCTGTGATTGGTAACACTTCGAAACCGTCCTGTGATTGGTAACGCTGGAGAACCATCAGTCCTTGGTTACACTGGGAAACCGTCCTGTGATTGGTAACGCTTGAGAACCGTCCAGTCCTTGGTAACACTGGGAAACCGTCCTGTGATTGGTAATGCTGTAGAACAGTCCTGTGATTGCTAACTCTGGATAACCGACCTGTGATTGGTAACACTGGAGAACCGTCCTGTGATTGGTAATACTGGAGACCAGTCCTCTGACTGGTAACACTGGAGAACCGTCCAGTCCTTGGGAACACTGGGATACTGTCCTGTGATTGGTAACACTGGGAAACTGTCCTGTGATTGGTAACACTGGAGAACATTACTGTGATTGATAACACTGGGGAACATTCCTGAGATTGATAACACTGGAGAACATTCCTGTGATTGGTCACACTGGAAAACTGTCCTGTGATTGGTAAAACTGGGGAACAGTCCTGTGATTTGTAACACTGAAGAACAGTCCTGTGATTGGAACTCTGGAAAACCGACCTGTGATTGGGAACACTGGAGAACAGTCCTTTGATAGGGAACGCTGGGGAACAATCCTGGGATTGGTAACACTGGAGAACTGTCCTGTGATTGGTAACACTGGGGAACAGTCCTGTGATGGGTAACACTGGAGAGCAGTCCTCTGATTGGTAACTTTGGGGAAGAGTCCTGTTATTGGTATCACTGGAGAACAGTCCTGTGATTGGTAACACTGGAGAACAGTCCTATGATTGGTAATACTGGAGAGTAGTCCTGTGATTAGTAACACTGGGAAACTGTCCTGTGATTGGTAACACTGGGGAACAGTCCTGTGATTGATAGCATTGTGAAACCGTACTGACTGGTAACACTGGAGAACATTCCAGTGATTGGTAACCCTGGAGACCTGTCCTGTGATTGGTTACACTGGAGAACCGACCTGTGAATGGTAACACTGGAGAACAGTGCAGTGATTGATAACACTGGAGAACCGACCTGTGATTGATAACACTGGAGAACAGTCCTGTGATTGGTAACACTGGAGAACAGTCCTGTGATTGGTAACGCTGGAGAACAGTCCTCCGACTGGTAGCACTGGAGAACCGTCCAGTCCATGGTAACACTGGGATACGGCCCTGTGATTGGTAACAATGGGAAACCGTCCTGTGATTGGGAACACTGCAGAACAGTCCTGTGATTGGTAACACTGGGGCACAGTCCTTTGATTGGTAACACAGGAGAATCTTCCAGTCATTGGTAACACTGGGAAACCGTTCTGTGATTGGCAACACTGGGAAACCATCCTGTGATTGGTAACACTGGAGAACAGTCCTGTGAAAGATAACACTGAAGAGCAGTCCTGTGATTGGTAACACTGGGGAACAGTCCTGTGATTGGTTGCACTGGAGAACAGTCCTGTGTTTAGTAACTCTGGAGAACTGTCCTGTGATTGGTAACACTGGGGACCAGTCCTGTGATTGGTAACACTGGAGAACTGTCCTGTGATTTGTTATACGGGAAAACCGACCTGTGATTGGTAACACTGGAGAAAAGTCCTGTGATTGGTAACTCAGGAGAACAATCCTGTGATTGGTAACACTGGGAAATCGTCCTGTGATTGTTAACGCTGGTGAACAGTCATCTTATTGGTAACACTGGGAAACCATCCTGTCATTGGTAACGCTGCAGAACCGTCCTGTCCTTGAAAACACTGGGAAATAATCCTGTGATTAGTAACACTGGAGAACAGTCCTGTGATTGGTAACAGTGGGGAAACGTCCTGTGATTGGTAACACTGGAGAACAGTCCTGTGATTGGTAACGCTGGAGAACAGTCCTGAGAGTGGTAACACTGGTGACCCATCCTGTGATTGGTTACACTGGGAAACCGTCCTGTGATTGGTAAAAAAGGAGAACAGTCCTGTGATTGGTAACACTGGAGAACAGTCTTGTGTTTGGTAACACTGGAGAACAGTCCTGTTATTGGTTACACAGGAGAACAGTCGAGTCCTTGGTAACACTGGAGAACAGTCCTGTGATTGGTAACACTGGAGAGCACACCTGTGATTGGTAACCCTGGAGACCTGTCCTGTGATTGGTAACACTGGAGAACCGACCTGTGATTGGTAACACTGGAGAACAGTCCTGTGATTGATAACACTGGAGAAATGACCTGTGATTGGTAACACTGGAGAACAGTCCTGTGATTGGTAACACTGGAGAACTGTCCTGTGATTGGTATCGCTGGAGAACAGTCCTCTGACTGGTAACACTGGAGAACCGTTCAGTCCTTGGTAACACTGGGAAACTGTCCTGTTATTGGTAATACTGGGAAACTGTCCTGTGATTGGTAACACTGGAGAACAGTCCAGCGATTTGTAACACTGGGGATCTGTCCTTTGATTGATAACACAGGAGATCCGTCCAGTCATTGGTAACACTGGGAAACCGTCCTGTGATTGGTAACACTGGGAAACCGTCCTGTGATTGGTAACAATGGAGAACAGTCCTGTGATTGGTAACACTGGAGAGCAGTCCTGTGATTGGTAACATTGGGGAACAGTCCTGTGATTGGTTATACTGGAGAACAGTCCTGTGATTGGTAACACTGGAGAACTGTCCTGTGATTGGTAACACTGGGGAGCAGTCCTTTGATTGGTAACACTGGAGAACTGTCCTGTGATTGGTAACACTGGAAAACCGACCTGTGATTGGTAACACTGGAGAACTGTCCTGTGATTGGTAACGCTGGAGAACAGTCCTGTGATTGGTAACACTTCGAAACCGTCCTGTGATTGATAGCGCTGGAGAACCGTCCAGTCCTTGGTTACACTGGGAAACCGTCCTGTGATTGGTAACGCTTGAGAACCATTTAATCCTTGGTAACACTGGGAAACCGTCCTGTGATTGGTAACGCTGTAGAACAGTCCTGTGATTGGCAACACTGGATAACCGACCTGTGATTGGTAACACTGGAGAACCGTCCTGTGAATGGTAATACAGGAGAGCAGTCCTCTGACTGGTAACACTGGAGAACCGTCCAGTCCTTGGGAACATGGGATACTGTCCTGTGATTGGTAACACTGGGAAACTGTCCTGTGATTGGTAACACTGGAGAACATTCCTGTGATTGATAACACTGGGGAACAGTCCTGTGATTGGTAACACTGAAGAACAGTCCTGTGATTGGAACACTGGAAAACTGACCTGTGATTGGGAACAATGGAGAACAGTCCTTTGATTGGTAACGCTGGGGAACAGTCCTGGGATTGGTAACACTGGAGAACTGTCCTGAGATTGGTAACACTGGAGAAAGGTCCTATGATTGGTAACACTGGAGAGCAGTCCTGTGATTGGTAACATTAGGGAACAGTCCTGTGATTGGTAAGGCTGGAGAACAGTCCTGTGATTGGTAACACTTCAAAACCGTCCTGTGATTGGTAACGCTGGAGAACAGTCCAGCGATTGGTAACACTGGGAAGCCGTCATGTGATTGGTAACGCTGGAGAACCGTCCAGTCCATGGTAACACTGGGAAACCGTCCTGTGATTGGTAACGCTTGAGAACCGTCCAGTCCTTGGTAACACTGGGAAACCGTCCTGTGAATGGTAACGCTGTAGAACAGTCCTGTGATTGGTAACACTGGATAACCGACCTGTGATTGGTAACACTGGAGAACTGTCCTGTGATTGGTAATACTGGAGACCAGTCCTCTGACAGGTAACACAGGAGAACCGTCCAGTCCTTGGGAAAACTGGGATACTGTCCTGTGATTGGTAACACTGGGAAACTGTCCTGTGATTGGTAGACTGGAGACCAGCCCTCTGACTGGTAACACAGGAGAACCGTCCAGTCCTTGGGAACACTGGGATACTGTCCTGTGATTGGTAACACTGGGAAACTGTCCTGTGATTGGTAGCACTGGAGAACTATCCTGTGATTGATAACACTGGGGAATAGTCCTGAGACTGGGAACACTGCAGAACAGTCCTGTGATTGGGAACACTGGAGAACAGTCCGGTGATTGGTAAAACTGGGGAACAGTCCTGTGATTGGTTAGACTGAAGAACAATATTGTGATTGGAACACTGGAAAACCGACTGGAGAACCGACTGGAAAACACTGGAGAAGAGTCCTGTGATTGGTTAAACTGGGAAACCATACTGTGATGGGAATGCTGGTGAACAATCCTGTGATTGGTAACACTGGGAAAGCGTCCTGTGATTGGTAACACTGGAGAACAGTCCTGTGATTGGTAATACTGGAGAACCGACATGTGATTGGTAACACTGGAGAACAGTGCTGTGATTGGTAACACTGGAGAACCGACCTGTGATTGGTAACACTGGAGAAGAGTCCTGTGATTGGTAATGCTGGAGAACAGTCCTGTGACTGGTAACACTGGCGACCCATCCTGTGATTTCTAACACTGGGAAACAGACCTGTGATTGGTAACACTGGAGAAAAGTCCTGTGATTGGTAAGACTGGAGAACAGTCCTGAGATTGGTAACACTGGAGAACTGTCCCGTGATTGGTAACACTGGGGAACAGTCCTGTGATTGGTAACACTGAAGAACTGTCCGGTTATTGGTAACACTGGAAAACCGACCTGTGATTGGTAACACTGGAGAACTGTGCTGTTATTGGTAACACGGTGAACACTTCTGTGATTGGTAACACTGGTGAACCGTCCTGTGATTGGTAACACTGGAGAACAAACTTGTGAATGGTAACACTGGGGAACATTCCAGGGATTGGTAACACTGGAGAACAGTCCTGTGACTGGTAACGCTGGAGAACAGTCCTGTGATTGGTAACCTTGGAGATCCGTCCTGTGATTGGTAACACTGGAGAACCGACCTGTGATTGGTAACACTGGAGAACAAACCTGTGATTGGTAACACTGGGAAACACTCCAGGGATTGGTAACACTGGAGAACAGTCCTGTGATTGGTAACCTTGGAGAACAGTCCTGTGATTGGTAACCTTGGAGAACCGTCCTGTGATTGGTAACATTGGGGAACAGTCCTGTGATTGGTAACAATGGAGAACTGTCCTGTGATTGGCAATACTGGGGACCAGTCCTGTGATTGGTAACATTGCGAAATCGTCCCGTGAATGTTAACACTGGAGAACCGTCCTGTGATTGGTAGCACTGGGGAACAGTCCTGTGATTGGTAACACTGGAGAACTGTGCTGTTATTGGTAACACGGTGAACACTTCTGTGATTGGTAACACTGGAGAACCGACCTGTGATTCGTAACACTGGAGAACCATCCTGTTATTGGTAATACTGGAGAGTACTCCGGTGATTGGTAACAATGGGAGACCGTCCTGTGATTGTTAACACTGGGGAACAGTCCTGAGATTGTTAGCATTGCGAAACCGTACTATGATTGGTAACACTGGTGAAACGTCCTGTGATTTGTAACATTGGAGAACAAACCTGTGATTGGTAACACTGGGGAACAGTCCAGGGATTGGTAACACTGGAGAACAGTCCTGTGATTGGTAACACTGGAGAACAGTCCTGTGATTGGTAACCTTGGAGAACCGTCCTGTGATTGGTAACATTGGGGAACAGTCCTGTGATTGGTAACACTGGAGAACAGTCCTGTGATTGGTAACACTGGAGAACTGTCCTGTGATTGGTAACACTTCAAAACCGTCCTGTGATTGGTAACTCTGGAGAACAGTCCTGCGATTGGTAACACTTGGAAACCGTCCTGTGATTGGTAACGCTGGAGAACTGTCCAGTCCTTGGTAACACTGGGAAACCGTCCTGTGATTGGTAATGCTGTAGAACAGCCCTGTGATTGGGAACACTGGATAACCGACCTGTGATTGGTAACACTGGAGAACTGTCCTGTGATTGGTAATACTGGAGACCAGTCCTCTGATTGGTAACACTGCAGAACCGTCCAGTCATTGGGAACACTGGGATACTGTCCTGTGATTGGTAACACTGGAGAACCGACATGTGATTGGTAACACTGGAGAACAGTGCTGTGATTGGTAACACTGGAGAACCGTCCTGTGATTGGTAACACTGGAGAACAGTCCTGTGACTGGTAACACTGGCGACCAGTCCTGTGATTTGTAACACTGGGAAACCGTCCTGTGATTGGTAACACTAGAGAAAAGTCCTGTGATTGGTAAGACTGGAGAACAGTCCTGTGATTGGTAACAATGGAGAACCGACCTGTGATTGGTAACACTGGTGATCTGTCCTGTGATTGGTAATACTGGAGAGCAGACCTGTGATTGGTAACACTGGGAAACCGTCCTGTGATTGGTAACACAGGGAAACCGTCCTGTGATTGGTAACACTGGAGAACAGTCCTGTGATTGGTAATACTGGAGAACCGACATGTGATTGGTAACACTGGAGAACACTGCTGTGATTGGTAACACTTGAGAACCGACCTGTGATTGGTAACACTGGAGATGAGTCCTGTCATTGGTAACGCTGGAGAACAGTAACGTGACTGGTAACACTGGCAACCCATCCTGTGATTGCTAACAATGGGAAACTATCCTGTGATTGTTAACACTGGAGAAAAGTCCTGTGATTGGTAAGACTGGAGAACAGTCCTGTGATTGGTAACACTGGAGAACCGACCTGTGATTGGTAACACTGGAGAACAGTCCTGTGATTGGTAACACTGGAGAACTGTCCCGTGATTGGTAACGCTGGGGAACAGTCCAGTGATTGGTAACACTGAAGAACTGTCCGGTGATTGGTAACACTGGAATACCGACCTGTGATTGGTAAAACTGGAGAACATTCCTTATGATTGGTAACACTGGAGAACAGTCCTGTGATTGGTAACACTGGGAAACCATCATGTGATGGGTAACCCTGGAGGACAGTCCTGTGATTGGTAACACTGGGAAACTGTCCTGTGATTGGTAACTATGGAGAACCGTTCTGAGATTGGTAACACTCGAGAACCATCCAGTCCTTGGTAACACTGGGAAACCGGACTGTGATTGGTAACACTGGAGAACTGTGCTGTTATTGGTAACACGGTGAACACTTCTGTGATTGGTAACACTGGAGAACCGACCTGTGATTCGTAACACTGGAGAACCATCCTGTTATTGGTAATACTGGAGAGTACTCCGGTGATTGGTAACAATGGGAGACCGTCCTGTGATTGGTAACACTGGAGAACTGTCCTGTGATTGGTAACGCTGGAGAACAGTCCTGTGATTGGTAACACTTCGAAACCGTCCTGTGATTGATAGCGCTGGAGAACCGTCCAGTCCTTGGTTACACTGGGAAACCGTCCTGTGATTGGTAACGCTTGAGAACCATTTAATCCTTGGTAACACTGGGAAACCGTCCTGTGATTGGTAACGCTGTAGAACAGTCCTGTGATTGGCAACACTGGATAACCGACCTGTGATTGGTAACACTGGAGAACCGTCCTGTGAATGGTAATACAGGAGAGCAGTCCTCTGACTGGTAACACTGGAGAACCGTCCAGTCCTTGGGAACATGGGATTCTGTCCTGTGATTGGTAACACTGGGAAACTGTCCTGTGATTGGTAACACTGGAGAACATTCCTGTGATTGATAACACTGGGGAACAGTCCTGTGATTGGTAACACTGAAGAACAGTCCTGTGATTGGAACACTGGAAAACTGACCTGTGATTGGGAACAATGGAGAACAGTCCTTTGATTGGTAATGCTGGGGAACAGTCCTGGGATTGGTAACACTGGAGAACTGTCCTGAGATTGGTAACACTGGAGAAAGGTCCTGTGATTGGTAACACTGGAGAGCAGTCCTGTGATTGGTAACATTAGGGAACAGTCCTGTGATTGGTAAGGCTGGAGAACAGTCCTGTGATTGGTAACACTTCAAAACTGTCCTGTGATTGGTAACGCTGGAGAACAGTCCAGCGATTGGTAACACTGGGAAGCCGTCATGTGATTGGTAACGCTGGAGAACCGTCCAGTCCATGGTAACACTGGGAAACCGTCCTGTGATTGGTAACGCTTGAGAACCGTCCAGTCCTTGTAAACACTGGGAAACCGTCCTGTGAATGGTAACGCTGTAGAACAGTCCTGTGATTGTTAACACTGGATAACCGACCTGTGATTGGTAACACTGGAGAACTGTCCTGTGATTGGTAATACTGGAGACCAGTCCTCTGACAGGTAACACAGGAGAACCGTCCAGTCCTTGGGAAAACTGGGATACTGTCCTGTGATTGGTAACACTGGGAAACTGTCCTGTGATTGGTAGCACTGGAGACCAGCCCTCTGACTGGTAACACAGGAGAACCGTCCAGTCCTTGGGAACACTGGGATACTGTCCTGTGATTGGTAACACTGGGAAACTGTCCTGTGATTGGTAGCACTGGAGAACTATCCTGTGATTGATAACACTGGGGAATAGTCCTGAGACTGGGAACACTGCAGAACAGTCCTGTGATTGGGAACACTGGAGAACAGTCCGGTGATTGGTAAAACTGGGGAACAGTCCTGTGATTGGTTAGACTGAAGAACAATATTGTGATTGGAACACTGGAAAACCGACTGGAGAACCGACTGGAAAACACTGGAGAAGAGTCCTGTGATTGGTTAAACTGGGAAACCATACTGTGATGGGAATGCTGGTGAACAATCCTGTGATTGGTAACACTGGGAAACCGTCCTGTGATTGGTAACGCTGGATAACCATCCAGTCCTTGGTAAAACTGGGAAATAGTTCTGTGATTGGTAACTCTGGAGAACCGTTCTGAGATTGGTAACACTGGAGAACCGACCTGTGATTGGTAACACTGGAGAACTGTCCTGTGATTGGTAATACTGGAGACCAGTCCTCTGACAGGTAACACAGGAGAACCGTCCAGTCCTTGGGAAAACTGGGATACTGTCCTGTGATTGGTAACACTGGGAAACTGTCCTGTGATTGGTAGCACTGGAGACCAGCCCTCTGACTGGTAACACAGGAGAACCGTCCAGTCCTTGGGAACACTGGGATACTGTCCTGTGATTGGTAACACTGGGAAACTGTCCTGTGATTGGTAGCACTGGAGAACTATCCTGTGATTGATAACACTGGGGAATAGTCCTGAGACTGGGAACACTGCAGAACAGTCCTGTGATTGGGAACACTGGAGAACAGTCCGGTGATTGGTAAAACTGGGGAACAGTCCTGTGATTGGTTAGACTGAAGAACAATATTGTGATTGGAACACTGGAAAACCGACTGGAGAACCGACTGGAAAACACTGGAGAAGAGTCCTGTGATTGGTTAAACTGGGAAACCATACTGTGATGGGAATGCTGGTGAACAATCCTGTGATTGGTAACACTGGGAAAGCGTCCTGTGATTGGTAACACTGGAGAACAGTCCTGTGATTGGTAATACTGGAGAACCGACATGTGATTGGTAACACTGGAGAACAGTGCTGTGATTGGTAACACTGGAGAACCGACCTGTGATTGGTAACACTGGAGAAGAGTCCTGTGATTGGTAATGCTGGAGAACAGTCCTGTGACTGGTAACACTGGCGACCCATCCTGTGATTTCTAACACTGGGAAACAGACCTGTGATTGGTAACACTGGAGAAAAGTCCTGTGATTGGTAAGACTGGAGAACAGTCCTGTGATTGGTAACACTGGAGAACTGTCCCGTGATTGGTAACACTGGGGAACAGTCCTGTGATTGGTAACACTGAAGAACTGTCCGGTTATTGGTAACACTGGAAAACCGACCTGTGATTGGTAACACTGGAGAACTGTGCTTTTATTGGTAACACGGTGAACACTTCTGTGATTGGTAACACTGGTGAACCGTCCTGTGATTGGTAACACTGGAGAACAAACTTGTGAATGGTAACACTGGGGAACATTCCAGGGATTGGTAACACTGGAGAACAGTCCTGTGACTGGTAACGCTGGAGAACAGTCCTGTGATTGGTAACCTTGGAGATCCGTCCTGTGATTGGTAACACTGGAGAACCGACCTGTGATTGGTAACACTGGAGAACAAACCTGTGATTGGTAACACTGGGAAACACTCCAGGGATTGGTAACACTGGAGAACAGTCCTGTGATTGGTAACCTTGGAGAACAGTCCTGTGATTGGTAACCTTGGAGAACCGTCCTGTGATTGGTAACATTGGGGAACAGTCCTGTGATTGGTAACAATGGAGAACTGTCCTGTGATTGGCAATACTGGGGACCAGTCCTGTGATTGGTAACATTGCGAAATCGTCCCGTGAATGTTAACACTGGAGAACCGTCCTGTGATTGGTAGCACTGGGGAACAGTCCTGTGATTGGTAACACTGGAGAACTGTGCTGTTATTGGTAACACGGTGAACACTTCTGTGATTGGTAACACTGGAGAACCGACCTGTGATTCTTAACACTGGAGAACCATCCTGTTATTGGTAATACTGGAGAGTACTCCGGTGATTGGTAACAATGGGAGACCGTCCTGTGATTGTTAACACTGGGGAACAGTCCTGAGATTGTTAGCATTGCGAAACCGTACTATGATTGGTAACACTGGTGAAACGTCCTGTGATTTGTAACATTGGAGAACAAACCTGTGATTGGTAACACTGGGGAACAGTCCAGGGATTGGTAACACTGGAGAACAGTCCTGTGATTGGTAACACTGGAGAACAGTCCTGTGATTGGTAACCTTGGAGAACCGTCCTGTGATTGGTAACATTGGGGAACAGTCCTGTGATTGGTAACACTGGAGAACAGTCCTGTGATTGGTAACACTGGAGAACTGTCCTGTGATTGGTAACACTTCAAAACCGTCCTGTGATTGGTAACTCTGGAGAACAGTCCTGCGATTGGTAACACTTGGAAACCGTCCTGTGATTGGTAACGCTGGAGAACTGTCCAGTCCTTGGTAACACTGGGAAACCGTCCTGTGATTGGTAATGCTGTAGAACAGCCCTGTGATTGGGAACACTGGATAACCGACCTGTGATTGGTAACACTGGAGAACTGTCCTGTGATTGGTAATACTGGAGACCAGTCCTCTGATTGGTAACACTGCAGAACCGTCCAGTCATTGGGAACACTGGGATACTGTCCTGTGATTGGTAACACTGGAGAACCGACATGTGATTGGTAACACTGGAGAACAGTGCTGTGATTGGTAACACTGGAGAACCGTCCTGTGATTGGTAACACTGGAGAACAGTCCTGTGACTGGTAACACTGGCGACCAGTCCTGTGATTTGTAACACTGGGAAACCGTCCTGTGATTGGTAACACTAGAGAAAAGTCCTGTGATTGGTAAGACTGGAGAACAGTCCTGTGATTGGTAACAATGGAGAACCGACCTGTGATTGGTAACACTGGTGATCTGTCCTGTGATTGGTAATACTGGAGAGCAGACCTGTGATTGGTAACACTGGGAAACCGTCCTGTGATTGGTAACACAGGGAAACCGTCCTGTGATTGGTAACACTGGAGAACAGTCCTGTGATTGGTAATACTGGAGAACCGACATGTGATTGGTAACACTGGAGAACACTGCTGTGATTGGTAACACTTGAGAACCGACCTGTGATTGGTAACACTGGAGATGAGTCCTGTCATTGGTAACGCTGGAGAACAGTAACGTGACTGGTAACACTGGCAACCCATCCTGTGATTGCTAACAATGGGAAACTATCCTGTGATTGTTAACACTGGAGAAAAGTCCTGTGATTGGTAAGACTGGAGAACAGTCCTGTGATTGGTAACACTGGAGAACCGACCTGTGATTGGTAACACTGGAGAACAGTCCTGTGATTGGTAACACTGGAGAACTGTCCCGTGATTGGTAACGCTGGGGAACAGTCCAGTGATTGGTAACACTGAAGAACTGTCCGGTGATTGGTAACACTGGAATACCGACCTGTGATTGGTAAAACTGGAGAACATTCCTTATGATTGGTAACACTGGAGAACAGTCCTGTGATTGGTAACACTGGGAAACCATCATGTGATGGGTAACCCTGGAGGACAGTCCTGTGATTGGTAACACTGGGAAACTGTCCTGTGATTGGTAACTATGGAGAACCGTTCTGAGATTGGTAACACTCGAGAACCATCCAGTCCTTGGTAACACTGGGAAACCGGACTGTGATTGGTAACACTGGGAAACCGTGCTGTGATTGGTAACACTGGGAATCCGTCCTGTGATTGGGAACACTGGAGAACAGTCCTGTGATTGATAACACTGGACAACCGACATGTGATTGGTAACGCTGGATAGCATTCCTGTGACAAGTAACACTGGCGACCCGTCCTGTGATTGGTAATACTGGGAAACCATCCTGTGATTGGTAACACTGGAGAAAAGTCCTGTGATTGGTAACACTGGAGAACAGTCCTGTGATTGGTTACACTGGTGAACAGTCCTGTGATTGGTAAGGCTGGAGAACAGTCCTGTGACTGGTAACACTGGCGACCCGTCCTGTGATTTGTAACACTGGGAAACCGTTCTGTGATTGGTAACAATAGAGAAAAGTCCTGTGATTGGTAAGACTGGAGAACAGTCCTGTGATTGGTAACACTGGAGAACTGTGCTGTTATTGGTAACACGGTGAACACTTCTGTGATTGGTAACACTGGAGAACCGACCTGTGATTCGTAACACTGGAGAACCATCCTGGAGAGTAGTCCGGTGATTGGTAACAATGGGAGACCGTCCTGGGATTGTTAACACTGGGGAACAGTCCTGTGATTGTTAGCATTGCGAAACCGTACTATGATTGGTAACACTGGTGAAACGTCCTGTGATTTGTAACATTGGAGAACAAACCTGTGATTGGTAACACTGGGGAACAGTCCAGGGATTGGTAAGACTGGAGAACAGTCCTGTGATTGGTAACACTGGAGAACCGTCCTGTGATTGGTAACATTGGGGAACGGTCCTGTGATTGGTAACACTGGAGAACAGTCCTGTGATTGGTAACACTGGAGAACTGTCCTGTGATTGGTAACACTGGGGACCAGTCCTGTGATTGATAACACTGGAGAACTGTCCTGTGATTGGTAACACTGGAAAACCGACCTGTGATTGGTAACACTGCAGAACAGTCCTGTGATTTGTAACGCTGGAGAACAGTCCTGTGATTGGTAACACTTCGAAACCGTCCTGTGATTGGTAACGCTGGAGAACAGTCCTGCGATTGGTAACACTTGGAAACCATCCTGTGATTGGTAACGCTGGAGAACTGTCCAGTCCTTGGTAACACTGGGAAACCGTCCTGTGATTGGTAATGCTGTAGAACAGCCCTGTGATTGTTAACACTGGATAACCGACATGTGATTGGGAACACTGGAGAACCGCCCTGTGATTGTTAATACTGGAGACCAGTCCTCTGACTGGTAACACTGCAGAACCGTCCAGTCATTGGGAACACTGGGAAACTGTCCTGTGATTGGTAACACTGGGAAACTGTCCTGTCATTTGTAAAACTGGAGAACATTCCTGTGATTGATAACACTGGGGAACAGTCCTGAGATTGGTAACACTGGAGAAGAGTCCTGTGATTGGTAACACTGGAGAACAATCCTGTGATTGGTAACTCTGAAGAACAGTAATCTGATTGGAACACTGGAAAAACGAACAGTGATTGGGAACACTTCAGAACAGTCCTTTGATTGGTAACGCTGGGGAACAGTCCTGGGATTGGTAACAGTGGAGACCAGTCCTGTGATTGGTAAAACTGGGAAACCATACTGTGATTGGTAACGCTGGAGAATAGTCCTGTGATTGGTAACTCTGGAGAACCGTTCTGAGATTGGTAACAATGGAGAACCATCCCTCCTTGGTAACATTGGGAAAACGGACTGTGATTGCTAACACTGGGAAACCGTCCTGTGATTGGTAATACTGGAGAACCGACATGTGATTGGTAACACTGGAGAACACTGCTGTGATTGTTAACAATCGAGAACCGACCTGTGATTGGTAACACTGGAGATGAGTCCTGTCATTGGTAACGCTGGAGAACAGTAATGTGACTGGTAACACTGGCGACCCGTCCTGTGATTGCTAACAATGGGAAACTATCCTTTGATTGGTAACACTGGAGAAAGGTCCTGTGATTGGTAAGACTGGAGAACAGTCCTGTGATTGGTAACACTGGAGAACAGTCCTGTGATTGGTAACAATGGAGAACTGTCCCGTGATTGGTAACGCTGGGGAATAGTCCAGTGATTGGTAACACTGAAGAACTGTCCGGTGATTGGTAACACTGGAATACCGACCTGTGATTGGTAAAACTGGAGAACATTCCTTATGATTGGCAACACTGGAGAACAGTCCTGTGATTGGTAACACTGGTGAACCGACCTGTGATTGGTAACACTGGAGAAGATTCCTGTGATTGGTAACGCTGGAGAACAGTCCTGTGACTGGTAACACTGACGACCCGTCCTGTGATTGCTAACACTGGGAAACTGTCCTCTGATTGGTAACACTGGAGAAAAGTCCTGTGATTGGTAAGACTGGAGAACAGTCCTGTGATTGGTAACACTGGAGAACCGACCTGTGATTGGAAACACTGGAGAACAGTCCTGTGATTGGTAACACTGGAGAACTGTCCCGTGATTGGTAACACTGGGAAACCATCATGTGATTGGTAATGCTGGAGAACAGACCTGTGATTGGTAACACTTTGAAACCGTCCTGTGATTGGTAACTATGGAGAACCGTTCTGAGATTGGTAACACTGGAGAACCATCCAGTCCTTGGTAACACTGGGAAACCAGACTGTGATTGGTAACACTGGGAAACCGTCCTGTGATTGGTAACACTGGGAATCCGTCCTGTGATTGCGAACACTGGAGAACAGTCCTGTGATTGATAACACTGGAGAACCGACATGTGATTGGTAACGCTGGAGAGCAGTCCTGTGACTGGTAACACTGGCGACCCGTCCTGTGATTGGTAACACTGGGAAACCGTCCATGATTGGTAACACTGGAGAAAAGTCCTGTAATTGGTAACACTGGAGAACAGTCCTGTGATTGGTAACACTGGAGAACAGTCCTGTGATTGGTAACGCTGGAGAACAGTCCTGTGACTGGTAACACTGGCGACCAGTCCTGGGATTTGTAACACTGGGAAACCGACATGTGATTGGTAACACTGGAGAACACTGCTGTGATTGTTAACAATCGAGAACCGACCTGTGATTGGTAACACTGGAGATGAGTCCTGTCATTGGTAACGCTGGAGAACAGTAATGTGACTGGTAACACTGGCGACCCGTCCTGTGATTGCTAACAATGGAAAACTATCCTGTGATTGGTAACACTGGAGAAAAGTCCTGTGATTGGTAAGACTGGAGAACAGTCCTGTGATTGGTAACACTGGAGAACCGACCTGTGATTGGTAACACTGGAGAACAGTCCTGTGATTGGTAACACTGGAGAACTGTCCCGTGATTGGTAACGCTGGGGAACAGTCCAGTGATTGGTAACACTGAAGAACTGTCCGGTGATTGGTAACACTGGAATACCGACCTGTGATTGGTAAAACTGGAGAACATTCCTTATGATTGGTAACACTGGAGAACAGTCCTGTGATTGGTAACACTGGGAAACCATCATGTGATGGGTAACCCTGGAGGACAGTCCTGTGATTGGTAACACTGGGAAACTGTCCTGTGATTGGTAACTATGGAGAACCGTTCTGAGATTGGTAACACTGGAGAACCATCCAGTCCTTGGTAACACTGGGAAACCGGACTGTGATTGGTAATACTGGGAAACCGTGCTGTGATTGGTAACACTGGGAAACCATCCTGTGATTGGTAACACTGGAGAAAAGTCCTGTGATTGGTAACACTGGATAACAGTACTGAGATTGGTTACACTGGTGAACAGTCCTGTGATTGGTAAGGCTGGAGAACAGTCCTGTGACTGGTATCACTGGCGACCCGTCCTGTGATTTGTAACACTGGGAAACCGTTCTGTGATTGGTAACAATGGAGAAAAGTCCTGTTATTGGTAAGACTGGAGAACAGTCCTGTGATTGGTAACAATGGAGTACCGACCTGTGATTGGTAACACTGGAGATCTCTCCTGTGATTGGTAATACTGGAGAGCAGTCCTGTGATTGGTAACAATGATAAGCCGTCCTGTGATTGATAACACTGGGGAACAGTCCTGTGATTGGTAATATTGCGAAACCGTCCTGTGATTGGTAACGATGGAGAACCGTCCTGTGATTGGTAACACTGGGGAACAGTCCTGTGATTGGCAACACTGGAGAACTGTCCTGTGATTGGTAACACTGGGGAACACTTCTGTGATTGGTAACAATGGAGAACAGTCCTGTGGTTGGTAACACTGGAGAACCGACCTGTGATTGGTAACACTGGAGAACCGTACTGTGATTGGAAATGCTGGAGAGTTGTCCGGTTATTGGAAACACTGGGAAACCGTCCTGTGATTGGTAACACTGGGGAACAGTCCTGTGATTGGTAGCATTGCGAAACCTTCCTGTGATTGGTAACACTGGTGAACCGTCCTGTGATTGGTAACACTGGAGAACAAACTTGTGAATGGTAACACTGGGGAACATTCCGGGGATTGGTAACACTGGAGAACAGTCCTGTGACTGGTAACGCTGGAGAACAGTCCTGTGATTGGTAACCTTGGAGATCCGTCCTGTGATTGGTAACACTGGAGAACCGACCTGTGATTGGTAACACTGGAGAACAAACCTGTGATTGGTAACACTGGGGAACACTCCAGGGATTGGTAACACTGGAGAACAGTCCTGTGATTGGTAACCTTGGAGAACAGTCCTGTGATTGGTAACCTTGGAGAACCGTCCTGTGATTGGTAACATTGGGGAACAGTCCTGTGATTGGTAACAATGGAGAACTGTCCTGTGATTGGCAATACTGGGGACCAGTCCTGTGATTGGTAACATTGCGAAACCGTCCTGTGAATGGTAACACTGGAGAACCGTCCTGTGATTGGTAGCACTGGGGAACAGTCCTGTGATTGGTAACACTGGAGAACTGTGCTGTTATTGGTAACACGGTGAACACTTCTGTGATTGGTAACACTGGAGAACCGACCTGTGATTCGTAACACTGGAGAACCATCCTGTTATTGGTAATACTGGAGAGTACTCCGGTGATTGGTAACAATGGGAGACCGTCCTGTGATTGTTAACACTGGGGAACAGTCCTGAGATTGTTAGCATTGCGAAACCGTACTATGATTGGTAACACTGGTGAAACGTCCTGTGATTTGTAACATTGGAGAACAAACCTGTGATTGGTAACACTGGGGAACAGTCCAGGGATTGGTAACACTGGAGAACAGTCCTGTGATTGGTAACACTGGAGAACAGTCCTGTGATTGGTAACCTTGGAGAACCGTTCTGTGATTGGTAACATTGGGGAACAGTCCTGTGATTGGTAACATTGGAGAACAGTCCTGTGATTGGGAACACTGGAGAACTGTCCTGTGATTGGTAACACTGGGGACCAGTCCTGTGATTGGTAACACTGGAGAACTGTCCTGTGATTGGTAACACTGGAAAACCGACCTGTGATTGGTAACACTGCAGAACAGTCCTGTGATTGGTAACGCTGGAGAACATTCCTGTGATTGGTAACACTTCGAAACCGTCCTGTGATTGGTAACGCTGGAGAACAGTCCTGCGATTGGTAACACTTGGAAACCGTCCTGTGATTGGTAACGCTGGAGAACTGTCCAGTCCTTTGTAACACTGGGAAACCGTCCTGTGATTGGTAATGCTGTAGAACAGCCCTGTGATTGGTAAAACTGGATAACCGACCTGTGATTGGTAACACTGGAGAACGGTCCTGTGATTGGTAATACTGGAGACCAGTCCTCTGACTGGTAACACTGCAGAACCGTCCAGTCATTGGGAACACTGGGATACTGTCCTGTGATTGGTAACACTGGAGAACCGTCCTGTGATTGCTAACAATGGAAAACTATCCTGTGATTGGTAACACTGGAGAAAAGTCCTGTGATTGGTAAGACTGGAGAACAGTCCTGTGATTGGTAACACTGGAGAACCGACCTGTGATTGGTAACACTGGAGAACAGTCCTGTGATTGGTAACACTGGAGAACTGTCCCGTGATTGGTAACGCTGGGGAACAGTCCAGTGATTGGTAACACTGAAGAACTGTCCGGTGATTGGTAACACTGGAATACCGACCTGTGATTGGTAAAACTGGAGAACATTCCTTATGATTGGTAACACTGGAGAACAGTCCTGTGATTGGTAACACTGGGAAACCATCATGTGATGGGTAACCCTGGAGGACAGTCCTGTGATTGGTAACACTGGGAAACTGTCCTGTGATTGGTAACTATGGAGAACCGTTCTGAGATTGGTAACACTGGAGAACCATCCAGTCCTTGGTAACACTGGGAAACCGGACTGTGATTGGTAATACTGGGAAACCGTGCTGTGATTGGTAACACTGGGAAACCATCCTGTGATTGGTAACACTGGAGAAAAGTCCTGTGATTGGTAACACTGGATAACAGTACTGAGATTGGTTACACTGGTGAACAGTCCTGTGATTGGTAAGGCTGGAGAACAGTCCTGTGACTGGTATCACTGGCGACCCGTCCTGTGATTTGTAACACTGGGAAACCGTTCTGTGATTGGTAACAATGGAGAAAAGTCCTGTTATTGGTAAGACTGGAGAACAGTCCTGTGATTGGTAACAATGGAGTACCGACCTGTGATTGGTAACACTGGAGATCTCTCCTGTGATTGGTAATACTGGAGAGCAGTCCTGTGATTGGTAACAATGATAAGCCGTCCTGTGATTGATAACACTGGGGAACAGTCCTGTGATTGGTAACATTGCGAAACCGTCCTGTGATTGGTAACGATGGAGAACCGTCCTGTGATTGGTAACACTGGGGAACAGTCCTGTGATTGGCAACACTGGAGAACTGTCCTGTGATTGGTAACACTGGGGAACACTTCTGTGATTGGTAACAATGGAGAACAGTCCTGTGGTTGGTAACACTGGAGAACCGACCTGTGATTGGTAACACTGGAGAACCGTACTGTGATTGGAAATGCTGGAGAGTTGTCCGTTTATTGGAAACACTGGGAAACCGTCCTGTGATTGGTAACACTGGGGAACAGTCCTGTGATTGGTAGCATTGCGAAACCTTCCTGTGATTGGTAACACTGGTGAACCGTCCTGTGATTGGTAACACTGGAGAACAAACTAGTGAATGGTAACACTGGGGAACATTCCAGGGATTGGTAACACTGGAGAACAGTCCTGTGACTGGTAACGCTGGAGAACAGTCCTGTGATTGGTAACCTTGGAGATCCGTCCTGTGATTGGTAACACTGGAGAACCGACCTGTGATTGGTAACACTGGAGAACAAACCTGTGATTGGTAACACTGGGGAACACTCCAGGGATTGGTAACACTGGAGAACAGTCCTGTGATTGGTAACCTTGGAGAACAGTCCTGTGATTGGTAACCTTGGAGAACCGTCCTGTGATTGGTAACATTGGGGAACAGTCCTGTGATTGGTAACAATGGAGAACTGTCCTGTGATTGGCAATACTGGGGACCAGTCCTGTGATTGGTAACATTGCGAAACCGTCCTGTGAATGGTAACACTGGAGAACCGTCCTGTGATTGGTAGCACTGGGGAACAGTCCTGTGATTGGTAACACTGGAGAACTGTGCTGTTATTGGTAACACGGTGAACAATTCTGTGATTGGTAACACTGGAGAACCGACCTGTGATTCGTAACACTGGAGAACCATCCTGTTATTGGTAATACTGGAGAGTACTCCGGTGATTGGTAACAATGGGAGACCGTCCTGTGATTGTTAACACTGGGGAACAGTCCTGAGATTGTTAGCATTGCGAAACCGTACTATGATTGGTAACACTGGTGAAACGTCCTGTGATTTGTAACATTGGAGAACAAACCTGTGATTGGTAACACTGGGGAACAGTCCAGGGATTGGTAACACTGGAGAACAGTCCTGTGATTGGTAACACTGGAGAACAGTCCTGTGATTGGTAACCTTGGAGAACCGTCCTGTGATTGGTAACATTGGGGAACAGTCCTGTGATTGGTAACATTGGAGAACAGTCCTGTGATTGGTAACACTGGAGAACTGTCCTGTGATTGGTAACACTGGGGACCAGTCCTGTGATTGGTAACACTGGAGAACTGTCCTGTGATTGGTAACACTGGAAAACCGACCTGTGATTGGTAACACTGCAGAACAGTCCTGTGATTGGTAACGCTGGAGAACATTCCTGTGATTGGTAACACTTCGAAACCGTCCTGTGATTGGTAACGCTGGAGAACAGTCCTGCGATTGGTAACACTTGGAAACCGTCCTGTGATTGGTAACGCTGGAGAACTGTCCAGTCCTTGGTAACACTGGGAAACCGTCCTGTGATTGGTAATGCTGTAGAACAGCCCTGTGATTGGTAAAACTGGATAACCGACCTGTGATTGGTAACACTGGAGAACGGTCCTGTGATTGGTAATACTGGAGACCAGTCCTCTGACTGGTAACACTGCAGAACCGTCCAGTCATTGGGAACACTGGGATACTGTCCTGTGATTGGTAACACTGGAGAACCGACATGTGATTGGTAACACTGGAGAACAGTGCTGTGATTGGTAACACTGGAGAACCGACCTGTGATTGGTAACACTGGAGAAGATTCCTGTGATTGGTAACGCTGGAGAACAGTCCTGTGACTGGTAACACTGGCGACCCGTCCTGTGATTGCTAACACTGGGAAACTGTCCTCTGATTGGTAACACTGGAGAAAAGTCCTGTGATTGGTAAGACTGGAGAACAGTCCTGTGATTGGTAACACTGGAGAACCGACCTGTGATTGGAAACACTGGAGAACAGTCCTGTGATTGGTAACACTGGAGAACTGTCCCGTGATTGGTAACACTGGGAAACCATCATGTGATTGGTAATGCTGGAGAACAGACCTGTGATTGGTAACACTTTGAAACCGTCCTGTGATTGGTAACTATGGAGAACCGTTCTGAGATTGGTAACACTGGAGAACCATCCAGTCCTTGGTAACACTGGGAAACCAGACTGTGATTGGTAACACTGGGAAACCGTCCTGTGATTGGTAACACTGGGAATCCGTCCTGTGATTGCGAACACTGGAGAACAGTCCTGTGATTGATAACACTGGAGAACCGACATGTGATTGGTAACGCTGGAGAGCAGTCCTGTGACTGGTAACACTGGCGACCCGTCCTGTGATTGGTAACACTGGGAAACCGTCCATGATTGGTAACACTGGAGAAAAGTCCTGTGATTGGTAACACTGGAGAACAGTCCTGTGATTGGTAACGCTGGAGAACAGTCCTGTGACTGGTAACACTGGCGACCAGTCCTGGGATTTGTAACACTGGGAAACCGACATGTGATTGGTAACACTGGAGAACACTGCTGTGATTGTTAACAATCGAGAACCGACCTGTGATTGGTAACACTGGAGATGAGTCCTGTCATTGGTAACGCTGGAGAACAGTAATGTGACTGGTAACACTGGCGACCCGTCCTGTGATTGCTAACAATGGGAAACTATCCTGTGATTGGTAACACTGGAGAAAAGTCCTGTGATTGGTAAGACTGGAGAACAGTCCTGTGATTGGTAACACTGGAGAACCGACCTGTGATTGGTAACACTGGAGAACAGTCCTGTGATTGGTAACACTGGAGAACTGTCCCGTGATTGGTAACGCTGGGGAACAGTCCAGTGATTGGTAACACTGAAGAACTGTCCGGTGATTGGTAACACTGGAATACCGACCTGTGATTGGTAAAACTGGAGAACATTCCTTATGATTGGTAACACTGGAGAACAGTCCTGTGATTGGTAACACTGGGAAACCATTATGTGATGGGTAACCCTGGAGGACAGTCCTGTGATTGGTAACACTGGGAAACTGTCCTGTGATTGGTAACTATGGAGAACCGTTCTGAGATTGGTAACACTGGAGAACCATCCAGTCCTTGGTAACACTGGAAAACCGGACTGTGATTGGTAACACTGGGAAACCGGACTGTGATTGGTAACACTGGGAAACCATCCTGTGATTGGTAACACTGGAGAAAAGTCCTGTGATTGGTAACACTGGATAACAGTACTGAGATTGGTTACACTGGTGAACAGTCCTGTGATTGGTAAGGCTGGAGAACAGTCCTGTGACTGGTATCACTGGCGACCCGTCCTGTGATTTGTAACACTGGGAAACCGTTCTGTGATTGGTAACAATGGAGAAAAGTCCTGTTATTGGTAAGACTGGAGAACAGTCCTGTGATTGGTAACAATGGAGTACCGACCTGTGATTGGTAACACTGGAGATCTCTCCTGTGATTGGTAATACTGGAGAGCAGTCCTGTGATTGGTAACAATGATAAGCCGTCCTGTGATTGATAACACTGGGGAACAGTCCTGTGATTGGTAATATTGCGAAACCGTCCTGTGATTGGTAACGATGGAGAACCGTCCTGTGATTGGTAACACTGGGGAACAGTCCTGTGATTGGCAACACTGGAGAACTGTCCTGTGATTGGTAACACTGGGGAACACTTCTGTGATTGGTAACAATGGAGAACAGTCCTGTGGTTGGTAACACTGGAGAACCGACCTGTGATTGGTAACACTGGAGAACCGTACTGTGATTGGAAATGCTGGAGAGTTGTCCGGTTATTGGAAACACTGGGAAACCGTCCTGTGATTGGTAACACTGGGGAACAGTCCTGTGATTGGTAGCATTGCGAAACCTTCCTGTGATTGGTAACACTGGTGAACCGTCCTGTGATTGGTAACACTGGAGAACAAACTTGTGAATGGTAACACTGGGGAACATTCCAGGGATTGGTAACACTGGAGAACAGTCCTGTGACTGGTAACGCTGGAGAACAGTCCTGTGATTGGTAACCTTGGAGATCCGTCCTGTGATTGGTAACACTGGAGAACCGACCTGTGATTGGTAACACTGGAGAACAAACCTGTGATTGGTAACACTGGGGAACACTCCAGGGATTGGTAACACTGGAGAACAGTCCTGTGATTGGTAACCTTGGAGAACAGTCCTGTGATTGGTAACCTTGGAGAACCGTCCTGTGATTGGTAACATTGGGGAACAGTCCTGTGATTGGTAACAATGGAGAACTGTCCTGTGATTGGCAATACTGGGGACCAGTCCTGTGATTGGTAACATTGCGAAACCGTCCTGTGAATGGTAACACTGGAGAACCGTCCTGTGATTGGTAGCACTGGGGAACAGTCCTGTGATTGGTAACACTGGAGAACTGTGCTGTTATTGGTAACACGGTGAACACTTCTGTGATTGGTAACACTGGAGAACCGACCTGTGATTCGTAACACTGGAGAACCATCCTGTTATTGGTAATACTGGAGAGTACTCCGGTGATTGGTAACAATGGGAGACCGTCCTGTGATTGTTAACACTGGGGAACAGTCCTGAGATTGTTAGCATTGCGAAACCGTACTATGATTGGTAACACTGGTGAAACGTCCTGTGATTTGGAACATTGGAGAACAAACCTGTGATTGGTAACACTGGGGAACAGTCCAGGGATTGGTAACACTGGAGAACAGTCCTGTGATTGGTAACACTGGAGAACAGTCCTGTGATTGGTAACCTTGGAGAACCGTCCTGTGATTGGTAACATTGGGGAACAGTCCTGTGATTGGTAAAACTGGAGAACAGTCCTGTGATTGGTAACACTGGAGACTGTCCTGTGATTGGTAACACTGGGGACCAGTCCTGTGATTGGTAACACTGGAGAACTGTCCTGTGATTTGTAACACTGGAAAACCGACCTGTGATTGGTAACACTGCAGAACAGTCCTGTGATTGGTAACGCTGGAGAACAGTCCTGTGATTGGTAACACTTCGAAACCGTCCTGTGATTGGTAACGCTGGAGAACAGTCCTGCGATTGGTAACACTTGGAAACCGTCCTGTGATTGGTAACGCTGGAGAACTGTCCAGTCCTTGGTAACACTGGGAAACCGTCCTGTGATTGGTAATGCTGTAGAACAGCCCTGTGATTGGTAAAACTGGATAACCGACCTGTGATTGGTAACACTGGAGAACGGTCCTGTGATTGGTAATACTGGAGACCAGTCCTCTGACTGGTAACACTGCAGAACCGTCCAGTCATTGGGAACACTGGGATACTGTCCTGTGATTGGTAACACTGGAGAACCGACATGTGATTGGTAACACTGGAGAACAGTGCTGTGATTGGTAACACTGGAGAACCGACCTGTGATTGGTAACACTGGAGAAGATTCCTGTGATTGGTAACGCTGGAGAACAGTCCTGTGACTGGTAACACTGGCGACCCATCCTGTGATTGCTAACACTGGGAAAGTGTCCTCTGATTGGTAACACTGGAGAAAAGTCCTGTGATTGGTAAGACTGGAGAACAGTCCTGTGATTGGTAACACTGGAGAACCGACCTGTGATTGGAAACACTGGAGAACAGTCCTGTGATTGGTAACACTGGAGAACTGTCCCGTGATTGGTAACACTGGGAAACCATCATGTGATTGGTAATGCTGGAGAACAGACCTGTGATTGGTAACACTTTGAAACCGTCCTGTGATTGGTAACTATGGAGAACCGTTCTGAGATTGGTAACACTGGAGAACCATCCAGTCCTTGGTAACACTGGGAAACCAGACTGTGATTGGTAACACTGGGAAACCGTCCTGTGATTGGTAACACTGGGAATCCGTCCTGTGATTGCGAACACTGGAGAACAGTCCTGTGATTGATAACACTGGAGAACCGACATGTGATTGGTAACGCTGGAGAGCAGTCCTGTGACTGGTAACACTGGCGACCCGTCCTGTGATTGGTAACACTGGGAAACCGTCCATGATTGGTAACACTGGAGAAAAGTCCTGTGATTGGTAACACTGGAGAACAGTCCTGTGATTGGTAACACTGGAGAACAGTCCTGTGATTGGTAACGCTGGAGAACAGTCCTGTGACTGGTAACACTGGCGACCAGTCCTGGGATTTGTAACACTGGGAAACCGACATGTGATTGGTAACACTGGAGAACACTGCTGTGATTGTTAACAATCGAGAACCGACCTGTGATTGGTAACACTGGAGATGAGTCCTGTCATTGGTAACGCTGGAGAACAGTAATGTGACTGGTAACACTGGCGACCCGTCCTGTGATTGCTAACAATGGGAAACTATCCTGTGATTGGCAACACTGGAGAAAAGTCCTGTGATTGGTAAGACTGGAGAACAGTCCTGTGATTGGTAACACTGGAGAACCGAACTGTGATTGGTAACACTGGAGAACAGTCCTGTGATTGGTAACACTGGAGAACTGTCCCGTGATTGGTAACGCTGGGGAACAGTCCAGTGATTGGTAACACTGAAGAACTGTCCGGTGATTGGTAACACTGGAATACCGACCTGTGACTGGTAAAACTGGAGAACATTCCTTATGATTGGTAACACTGGAGAACAGTCCTGTGATTGGTAACACTGGGAAAGCATCATGTGATGGGTAACCCTGGAGGACAGTCCTGTGATTGGTAACACTGGGAAACTGTCCTGTGATTGGTAACTATGGAGAACCGTTCTGAGATTGGTAACACTGGAGAACCATCCAGTCCTTGGTAACACTGGGAAACCGGACTGTGATTGGTAACACTGGGAAACTGTGCTGTGATTGGTAACACTGGGAAACCATCCTGTGATTGGTAACACTGGAGAAAAGTCCTGTGATTGGTAACACTGGATAACAGTCCTGAGATTGGTTACACTGGTGAACAGTCCTGTGATTGGTAAGGCTGGAGAACAGTCCTGTGACTGGTAACACTGGTGACCCGTCCTGTGATTTGTAACACTGGGAAACCGTTCTGTGATTAGTAACAATGGAGAAAAGTCCTGTTATTGGTAAGACTGGAGAACAGTCCTGTGATTGGTAACACTGGAGAACAGTGCTGTGATTGCAAACACTGGAAACCGTCCTGTGATTGGTAACACTAGAGAAAAGTCCTGTGATTGGTAAGACTGGAGAACAGTCCTGTGATTGGTAACAATGGAGAACCGACCTGTGATTGGTAACACTGCTGATCTGTCCTGTGATTGGTAATACTGGAGAACTGTCCTGTGATTGGTAACACTGGAGAACTGTCCTGTGATTGGTAACACTGGGGAACAGTCCTGTGTTTGGTAATACTGGAGAGTAGTCTGGTGATTGGTAACAATGGGAGACCGTCCTGTGATTGTCAACACTGGGGAACACTTCTGTGATTGGTAACAATGGAGAACAGTCCTGTGGTTGGTAACACTGAAGAACCGACCTGTGATTGGTAACACTGGAGAACCGTACTGTGATTGGAAATGCTGGAGAGTTGTCCGGTTATTGGAAACACTGGGAAACCGTCCTGTGATTGGTAACACTGGGGAACAGTCCTGTGATTGGTAGCATTGCGAAACCTTCCTGTGATTGGTAACACTGGTGAACCGTCCTGTGATTGGTAACACTGGAGAACAAACTTGTGAATGGTAACACTGGGGAACATTCCAGGGATTGGTAACAATGGAGAACTGTCCTGTGATTGGCAATACTGGGGACCAGTCCTGTGATTGGTAACATTGCGAAACCGTCCTGTGAATGGTAACACTGGAGAACCGTCCTGTGATTGGTAGCACTGGGGAACAGTCCTGTGATTGGTAACACTGGAGAACTGTGCTGTTATTGGTAACACGGTGAACACTTCTGTGATTCGTAACACTGGAGAACCATCCTGTTATTGGTAATACTGGAGAGTACTCCGGTGATTGGTAACAATGGGAGACCGTCCTGTGATTGTTAACACTGGGGAACAGTCCTGAGATTGTTAGCATTGCGAAACCGTACTATGATTGGTAACACTGGTGAAACGTCCTATGATTTGTAACATTGGAGAACAAACCTGTGATTGGTAACACTGGGGAACAGTCCAGGGATTGGTAAGACTGGAGAACAGTCCTGTGATTGGTAACACTGGAGAACAGTCCTGTGATTGGTAACCTTGGAGAACCGTCCTGTGATTGGTAACATTGGGGAACAGTCCTGTGATTGGTAACATTGGAGAACAGTCCTGTGATTGGTAACACTGGAGAACTGTCCTGTGATTGGTAACACTGGGGACCAGTCCTGTGATTGGTAACACTGGAGAACTGTCCTGTGATTGGTAACACTGGAAAACCGAACTGTGATTGGTAACACTGCAGAACAGTCCTGTGATTGGTAACGCTGGAGAACATTCCTGTGATTGGTAACACTTCGAAACCGTCCTGTGATTGGTAACGCTGGAGAACAGTCCTGCGATTGGTAACACTTGGAAACCGTCCTGTGATTGGTAACGCTGGAGAACTGTCCAGTCCTTGGTAACACTGGGAAACCGTCCTGTGATTGGTAATGCTGTAGAACAGCCCTGTGATTGGTAAAACTGGATAACCGACCTGTGATTGGTAACACTGGAGAACGGTCCTGTGATTGGTAATACTGGAGACCAGTCCTCTGACTGGTAACACTGCAGAACCGTCCAGTCATTGGGAACACTGGGATACTGTCCTGTGATTGGTAACACTGGAGAACCGACATGTGATTGGTAACACTGGAGAACAGTGCTGTGATTGGTAACACTGGAGAACCGACCTGTGATTGGTAACACTGGAGAAGATTCCTGTGATTGGTAACGCTGGAGAACTGTCCTGTGACTGGTAACACTGGCGACCCGTCCTGTGATTGCTAACACTGGGAAACTGTCCTCTGATTGGTAACACTGGAGAAAAGTCCTGTGATTGGTAAGACTGGAGAACAGTCCTGTGATTGGTAACACTGGAGAACCGACCTGTGATTGGAAACACTGGAGAACAGTCCTGTGATTGGTAACACTGGAGAACTGTCCCGTGATTGGTAACACTGGGAAACCATCATGTGATTGGTAATGCTGGAGAACAGACCTGTGATTGGTAACACTTTGAAACCGTCCTGTGATTGGTAACTATGGAGAACCGTTCTGAGATTGGTAACACTGGAGAACCATCCAGTCCTTGGTAACACTGGGAAACCAGACTGTGATTGGTAACACTGGGAAACCGTCCTGTGATTGGTAACACTGGGAATCCGTCCTGTGATTGCGAGCACTGGAGAACAGTCCTGTGATTGATAACACTGGAGAACCGACATGTGATTGGTAACGCTGGAGAGCAGTCCTGTGACTGGTAACACTGGCGACCCGTCCTGTGATTGGTAACACTGGGAAACCGTCCATGATTGGTAACACTGGAGAAAAGTCCTATGATTGGTAACACTGGAGAACAGTCCTGTGATTGGTAACACTGGAGAACAGTCCTTTGATTGGTAACGCTGGAGAACAGTCCTGTGACTGGTAACACTGGCGACCAGTCCTGGGATTTGTAACACTGGGAAACCGACATGTGATTGGTAACACTGGAGAACACTGCTGTGATTGTTAACAATCGAGAACCGACCTGTGATTGGTAACACTGGAGATGAGTCCTGTCATTGGTAACGCTGGAGAACAGTAATGTGACTGGTAACACTGGCGACCCGTCCTGTGATTGCTAACAATGGGAAACTATCCTGTGATTGGTAACACTGGAGAAAAGTCCTGTGATTGGTAAGACTGGAGAACAGTCCTGTGATTGGTAACACTGGAGAACCGACCTGTGATTGGTAACACTGGAGAACAGTCCTGTGATTGGTAACACTGGAGAACTGTCCCGTGATTGGTAACGCTGGGGAACAGTCCAGTGATTGGTAACACTGAAGAACTGTCCGGTGATTGGTAACACTGGAATACCGACCTGTGATTGGTAAAACTGGAGAACATTCCTTATGATTGGTAACACTGGAGAACAGTCCTGTGATTGGTAACACTGGGAAACCATCATGTGATGGGTAACCCTGGAGGACAGTCCTGTGATTGGTAACACTGGGAAACTGTCCTGTGATTGGTAACTATGGAGAACCGTTCTGAGATTGGTAACACTGGAGAACCATCCAGTCCTTGGTAACACTGGGAAACCGGACTGTGATTGGTAACACTGGGAAACCGGACTGTGATTGGTAACACTGGGAAACCATCCTGTGATTGGTAACACTGGAGAAAAGTCCTGTGATTGGTAACACTGGATAACAGTACTGAGATTGGTTACACTGGTGAACAGTCCTGTGATTGGTAAGGCTGGAGAACAGTCCTGTGACTGGTATCACTGGCGACCCGTCCTGTGATTTGTAACACTGGGAAACCGTTCTGTGATTGGTAACAATGGAGAAAAGTCCTGTTATTGGTAAGACTGGAGAACAGTCCTGTGATTGGTAACACTGGAGAACAGTGCTGTGATTGCAAACACTGGAAACCGTCCTGTGATTGGTAACACTAGAGAAAAGTCCTGTGATTGGTAAGACTGGAGAACAGTCCTGTGATTGGTAACAATGGAGAACCGACCTGTGATTGGTAACACTGCTGATCTGTCCTGTGATTGGTAATACTGGAGAGCAGACCTGTGATTGGTAACACTGGAGAACTGTCCTGTGATTGGTAACACTGGAGAACTGTCCTGTGATTGGTAACACTGGGGAACAGTCCTGTGTTTGGTAATACTGGAGAGTAGTCTGGTGATTGGTAACAATGGGAGACCGTCCTGTGATTGTCAACACTGGGGAACAGTCCTGTGATTGGTAGCATTGCGAAACCGTACTGTGATTGGTAACACTGGAGAACCGACCTGTGATTGGTAACACTGGAGAACAAACCTGTGATTGGTAACACTGGGGAACAGTCCAGGGATTGGTAACACTGGAGAACAGTCCTGTGATTGGTAACGCTGGAGAACAGTCCTGTGATTGGTAACCTTGGAGAACCGTCCTGTGATTGGTAACATTGGGGAACAGTCCTGTGATTGGTAACATTGGAGAACAGTCCTGTGATTGGTAACAATGGAGAACTGTCCTGTGATTGGCAATACTGGGGACCAGTCCTGTGATTGGTAACATTGCGAAACCGTCCTGTGAATGGTAACGCTGGAGAACCGTCCTGTGATTGGTAGCACTGGGGAACAGTCCTGTGATTGTTAACACTGGAGAACTGTCCTGTGATTGGTAACACTGGGGACCAGTCCTGTGATTGGTAACACTGGAGAACAGTCCTGCGATTGGTAGCACTTGGAAACCGTCCTGTGATTGGTAACGCTGGAGAAATTTCCAGTCCTTGGTAACACTGGGAAACCGTCCTGTGGTTGGTAACGCTGTAGAACAGCCCTGTGATTGGTAACACTGGATAACCGACCTGTGATTGGTAACACTGGAGAACCGTCCTGTGATTGGTAATACTGGAGACCAGTCCTCTGACTGGTAACACTGCAGAACCGTCCAGTCATTGGGAACACTGGGATACTGTCCTGTGATTGGTAACACTGGGAAACTGTCCTGTCATTGGTAAAACTGGAGAACATTCCTGTGATTGATAACACTGGGGAACATTCCTGAGATTGGTAACACTGGAGAAGAGTCCTGTGATTGGTAACACTGGAGAACTGTCCTGTGATTGGTTAAACTGGGGAACAGTCCTGTGATTGGTAACACTGAAGATCAGCAATCTGATTGGAACACTGGAAAAGCGAACTGTGATTGGGAACACTGGAGAACAGTCCTTTGATTGGTAACGCTGGGGAACAGTCCTGGGATTGGTAACACTGGAGACCAGTCCTGTGATTGGTAAAACTGGGAAACCATACTGTGATTGGTAACGCTGGAGAACAGTCCTGTGATTGGTAACTCTGGAGAACCGTTCTGAGATTGGTAACAATGGAGAACCATCCCTCCTTGGTAACATTGGGAAACCGGACTGTGATTGCTAACACTGGGAAACCGTGCTGTGATTGGTAACACTGGGAAACCGTCCTGTGATTGGTAACACTGGAGAACAGTCCTGTGATTGGTAATACTGGAGAACCGACATGTGATTGGTAACACTGGAGAACAATGCTGTGATTGGTAACACTTGAGAACCGACCTGTGATTGGTAACACTGGAGAACACTGCTGTGATTGGTAACACTTGCGAACCGACCTGTGATTGGTAACACTGGAGATGCGTCCTGTCATTGGTAATGCTGGAGAACAGTAATGTGACTGGTAACACTGGCGACCCGTCCTGTGATTGCTAACAATGGGAAACTATCCTGTGATTGGTAACACTGGAGAAAGGTCCTGTGATTGGTAAGACTGGAGAACAGTCCTGTGATTGGTAACACTGGAGAACCGACCTGTGATTGGTAACACTGGAGAACAGTCCTGTGATTGGTAACACTGGAGAACTGTCCCGTGATTGGTAACGCTGGGGAACAGTCCAGTGATTGGTAACACTGGAATACCGACCTGTGATTGGTAAAACTGGAGAACATTCCTTATGATTGGTAACACTTGAGAACAGTCCTGTGATTGGTAACACTGGGAAACCATCATGTGATGGGTAACCCTGGAGGACAGTCCTGTGATTGGTAACACTGGGAAACTGTCCTGTGATTGGTAACTATGGAGAACCGTTCTGAGATTGGTAACACTGGAGAACCATCCAGTCCTTGGTAACACTGGGAAACTGGACTGTGATTGGTAACACTGGGAAACCGTGCTGTGATTGGTAACACTGGGAATCCGTCCTGTGATTGGGAACACTGGAGAACAGTCCTGTGATTGATAACACTGGACAACCGACATGTGATTGGTAACGCTGGAGAGCATTCCTGTGACAAGTAACACTGGCGACCCGTCCTGTGATTGGTAACAATGGGAAACCATCCTGTGATTGGTAACACTGGAGAAAAGTCCTTTGATTGGTAACACAGGAGAACAGTCCTGTGATTGGTTACACTGGTGAATAGTCCTGTGATTGGTAAGGCTGGAGAACAGTCCTGTGACTGGTAACACTGGCGACCCGTCCTGTGATTTGTAACATGGGGAAACCGTTCTGTGATTGGTAACAATGGAGAAAAGTCCTGTGATTGGTAAGACTGGAGAACAGTCCTGTGATTGGTAACACTGGAGAACTGTGCTGTTATTGCTAACACGGTAAACACTTCTGTGATTGGTAACACTGGAGAACCGACCTGTGATTCGTAACACTGGAGAACCATCCTGTTATTGGTAATACTGGAGAGTAGTCCGGTGATTGGTAACAATGGGAGACCGTCCTGTGATTGCTAACACTGGGGAACAGTCCTGTGATTGTTAGCATTGCGAAACCGTACTATGATTGGTAACACTGGTGAAACGTCCGGTGATTTGTAACATTGGAGAACAAACCTGTGATTGGTAACACTGGGGAACAGTCCAGGGATTGGTAACACTGGAGAACAGTCCTGTGATTGGTAACACTGGAGAACAGTCCTGTGATTGGTAACCTTGGAGAACCGTCCTGTGATTGGTAACATTGGGGAACAGTCCTGTGATTGGTAACACTGGAGAACAGTCCTGTGATTGGTAACACTGGAGAACTGTCCTGTGATTGGTAACACTGGGGACCAGTCCTGTGATTGGTAACACTGGAGAACTGTCCTGTGATTGGTAACACTGGAAAACCGACCTGTGATTGGTAACACTGCAGAACAGTCCTGTGATTGGTAACGCTGGAGAACAGTCCTGTGACTGGTAACGCTGGAGAACAGTACTGTGATTGGTAACCTTGGAGATCCGTCCTGTGATTGGTAACACTGGAGAACCGACCTGTGATTGGTAACACTGGAGAACAGTCCTGTGATTGGTAACACTGGGAACCGACCTGTGATTGGTAACACTGGAGAACAGTCCTGTGATTGGTATCACTGGAGAACTGTCCTGTGATTGGTAACGCTGGAGAATAGTCCTCTGACTGGTAACACTGGAGAACAGTCCAGTCCATGGTAACACTGGGATACCATCCTGTGATTGGTAACACTGGGATACCGTCCTGTGATTGGTAACACTGGGGAAAAGCCCTTTGATTGGTAACACTGGAGAACCGTCCAGTCATTGGTAACACTGTGAAACCGTGCTGTGATAGGTAACACTGGGAAACCGTCCTGTGATTCGTAACACTGGAGGACAGTCCTGTGATTGGTAACACTGGAGAGCAGCCCTGTGATTGGTAACACTGGGGAACAGTCCTGTGATTGGTAGCACTGGAGAAATGTCCTGTGATTGGTAACACTGGAGAACCGACCTGTGACTGGTAACACTGGAGACCCGTCCTGTAATTGGTAATACTGGAGAGCAGTCCTGTGATTGGTAACAATGGTAAATCGTCCAGCGATTGGTAACACTGGGAAACAGTCATGTGATTGGTAAAATTGCGAAACCGTCCTGTGATTGGTAACACTGGAGAACCGTCCTCTGATTGGTAACACTGGGGAACAGTCCTGGGATTGGTAACACTGGAGAAATGTCCTGTGATTGGTAACACTGGGGAACACTTCTGTGATTGGTATCACTGGAGAACTGTCCTGTGATTGGTAACGCTGGAGAACAGTCCTCTGACTGGTAACACTGGAGAACAGTCCAGTCCATGGTAACACTGGGATACCGTCCTGTGATTGGTAACACTGGGATACTGTCCTGTGATTGGTAACACTGGGGAAATGCCCTTTGATTGGTAAGACTGGAGAACCGTCCAGTCATTGGTAACACTGTGAAACCGTGATGTGATAGGTAACACTGGGAAACCGTCCTGTGATTCGTAACACTGGAGAACAGTCCTGTGATTGGTAACACTGGAGAGCAGCCCTGTGATTGGTAACACTGGTGAACAGTCCTGTGATTGGTAGCACTGGAGAAAAGTCCTGTGATTGGTAACACTGGCGACCCGTCCTGTGATTTGTAACACTGGGAAACCGTTCTGTGATTGGTAACACTGGGGAACACTCCTGTGATTGGTAACATTGCGAAAGCGTCCTGTGATTGGTAACGATGGAGAACCGTCCTGTGATTGGAAATACTGGAGAGTAGACCGGTTATTGGAAACACTGGGAAAGCGTGCTGTGATTGGTAACACTGGGGAACAGTCCTGTGATTGGTAGCATTGCGAAACCGTCCTGTGATTGGTAACACTGGTGAACCGTCCTGTGATTGGTAACACTGGAGAACAAACTTGTGAATGGTAACACTGGGGAACATTCCAGGGATTGGTAACACTGGAGAACAGTCCTGTGACTGGTAACGCTGGAGAACAGTACTGTGATTGGTAACCTTGGAGATCCGTCCTGTGATTGGTAACACTGGAGAACCGACCTGTGATTGGTAACACTGGAGAACAGTCCTGTGATTGGTAACACTGGGAACCGACCTGTGATTGGTAACACTGGAGAACAGTACTGTGATTGGTATCACTGGAGAACTGTCCTGTGATTGGTAACGCTGGAGAACAGTCCTCTGACTGGTAACACTGGAGAACAGTCCAGTCCATGGTAACACTGGGATACCGTCCTGTGATTGATAACACTGGGATACTGTCCTGTGATTGATAACACTGGGGAAATGCCCTTTGATTGGTAACACTGGAGAACCGTCCAGTCATTGGTAACACTGTGAAACCGTGATGTGATAGGTAACACTTGGAAACCGTCCTGTGATTCGTAACACTGGAGAACAGTCCTGTGATTGGTAACACCGGAGAGCAGCCCTGTGATTGGTAACACTGGTGAACAGTCCTGTGATTGGTAGCACTGGAGAAAAGTCCTGTGATTGGTAACACTGGCGACCCGTCCTGTGATTTGTAACACTGGGAAACCGTTCTGTGACTGGTAACACTGGAGAAAAGTCCTGTGATTGGTAAGACTGGAGAACAGTCCTGTGATTGGTAACAATGGAGTACCGACCTGTGATTGGTAACACTGGAGATGTGTCCTGTGATTGGTAATACTGGAGAGCAGTCCTGTGATTGGTAACAATGATAAACCGTCCTGTGAATGTTAACACTGGGGAACACTCCTGTGATTGGTAACATTGCAAAAGCGTCCTGTGATTGGTAACGATGGAGAACCGTCCTGTGATTGGTAACACTGGGGAACAGTCCTGTGATTGGCAACACTGGAGAACTGTCCTGTGATTGGTAACACTGGGGAACACTTCTGTGATTGGTAACAATGGAGAACAGTCCTGTGGTTGGTAACACTGGAGAACCGACCTGTGATTGGTAACACTGGAGAACCGTACTGTGATTGGAAATACTGGAGAGTAGTCCGGTTATTGGAAACACTGGGAAACCGTCCTGTGATTGGTAACACTGGGAACAGTCCTGTGATTGGTAGCATTGCGAAACCGTCCTGTGATTGGTAACACTGGTGAACCGTCCTGTGATTGGTAACACTGGAGAACAAACTTGTGAATGGTAACACTGGGGAACATTCCAGGGATTGGTAACACTGGAGAACAGTCCTGTGACTGGTAACGCTGGAGAACAGTACTGTGATTGGTAACCTTGGAGATCCGTCCTGTGATTGGTAACACTGGAGAACCGACCTGAGATTGGTAACACTGGAGAACAGTCCTGTGATTGGTAACACTGGGAACCGACCTGTGATTGGTAACACTGGAGAACAGTCCTGTGATTGGTATCACTGGAGAACTGTCCTGTGATTGGTAACGCTGGAGAACAGTCCTCTGACTGGTAACACTGGAGAACAGTCCAGTCCATGGTAAAACTGGGATACCGTCCTGTGATTGGTAACACTGGGATAACGTCCTGTGATTGGTAACACTGGGGAAACGCCCTTTGATTGGTAACACTGGAGAACCGTCCAGTCATTGGTAACACTGTGAAACCGTGCTGTGATTGGTAACACTGGGAAACCGTCCTGTGATTCGTAACACTGGAGGACAGTCCTGTGATTGGTAACACTGGAGAGCAGCCCTGTGATTGGTAACACTGGGGAACAGTCCTGTGATTGGTAGCACTGGAGAAAAGTCCTGTGATTGGTAACACTGGAGAACCGACCTGTGACTGGTAACACTGGAGACCCGTTCTGTAATTTGTAATACTGGAGAGCAGTCCTGTGATTGGTAACAATGGTAAATCGTCCTGCGATTGGTAACACTGGGAAAAAGTCATGTGATTGGTAAAATTGCGAAACCGTCCTGTGATTGGTAACACTGGGGAACAGTCCTGGGATTGGTAACACTGGAGAAATGTCCTGTGATTGGTAAAACTGGGGAACACTTCTGTGATTGGTAACCCTGGAGACCAGTCCTGTGATTGGTAACACTGGAAAACTGTCCTGTGATTGGTAACACTGGCGAACATTCCTGTGATTGGTAACACTGGAGAACAGTCCTGTGATTTGTAACACTGGAGAACCGACCTGTGATTGGTAACACTAGAGAACCGTCCTGTGATAGGTAATACTGGAGAGTAGTCCGGTGACTGGTAACACTGGGAAACCGTCCTGTGATTGGTAACACTGGGGAACAGTCCTGTGATTGGTAGCATTGCAAAACCGTACTGTGATTGGTAACACTGGAGAACCGTCCTGTGATTGGTAACACTGGGGAAGAGTTCTGTGATTGGTAACACAACGAAACCGTCCTGTGATTGTTAACGCTGGAGAACAGTCCTGTGATTGGTAACACTGGGAAACCGTCCTGTGATTGGTAACGCTGGAGAACCGTCCTGTGATTGGTAACATTGGGGAACAGTCCTGTGATTGGTAACATTGGAGAACAGTCCTGTGATTGGTAACAATGGAGAACTGTCCTGTGATTGGCAATACTGGGGACCAGTCCTGTGATTGGTAACATTGCGAAACCGTCCTGTGAATGGTAACGCTGGAGAACCGTCCTGTGATTGGTAGCACTGGGGAACAGTCCTGTGATTGTTAACACTGGAGAACTGTCCTGTGATTGGTAACACTGGGGACCAGTCCTGTGATTGGTAACACTGGAGAACAGTCCTGCGATTGGTAGCACTTGGAAACCGTCCTGTGATTGGTAACGCTGGAGAAATTTCCAGTCCTTGGTAACACTGGGAAACCGTCCTGTGGTTGGTAACGCTGTAGAACAGCCCTGTGATTGGTAACACTGGATAACCGACCTGTGATTGGTAACACTGGAGAACCGTCCTGTGATTGGTAATACTGGAGACCAGTCCTCTGACTGGTAACACTGCAGAACCGTCCAGTCATTGGGAACACTGGGATACTGTCCTGTGATTGGTAACACTGGGAAACTGTCCTGTCATTGGTAAAACTGGAGAACATTCCTGTGATTGATAACACTGGGGAACATTCCTGAGATTGGTAACACTGGAGAAGAGTCCTGTGATTGGTAACACTGGAGAACTGTCCTGTGATTGGTTAAACTGGGGAACAGTCCTGTGATTGGTAACACTGAAGATCAGCAATCTGATTGGAACACTGGAAAAGCGAACTGTGATTGGGAACACTGGAGAACAGTCCTTTGATTGGTAACGCTGGGGAACAGTCCTGGGATTGGTAACACTGGAGACCAGTCCTGTGATTGGTAAAACTGGGAAACCATACTGTGATTGGTAACGCTGGAGAACAGTCCTGTGATTGGTAACTCTGGAGAACCGTTCTGAGATTGGTAACAATGGAGAACCATCCCTCCTTGGTAACATTGGGAAACCGGACTGTGATTGCTAACACTGGGAAACCGTGCTGTGATTGGTAACACTGGGAAACCGTCCTGTGATTGGTAACACTGGAGAACAGTCCTGTGATTGGTAATACTGGAGAACCGACATGTGATTGGTAACACTGGAGAACAATGCTGTGATTGGTAACACTTGAGAACCGACCTGTGATTGGTAACACTGGAGAACACTGCTGTGATTGGTAACACTTGCGAACCGACCTGTGATTGGTAACACTGGAGATGCGTCCTGTCATTGGTAATGCTGGAGAACAGTAATGTGACTGGTAACACTGGCGACCCGTCCTGTGATTGCTAACAATGGGAAACTATCCTGTGATTGGTAACACTGGAGAAAGGTCCTGTGATTGGTAAGACTGGAGAACAGTCCTGTGATTGGTAACACTGGAGAACCGACCTGTGATTGGTAACACTGGAGAACAGTCCTGTGATTGGTAACACTGGAGAACTGTCCCGTGATTGGTAACGCTGGGGAACAGTCCAGTGATTGGTAACACTGGAATACCGACCTGTGATTGGTAAAACTGGAGAACATTCCTTATGATTGGTAACACTTGAGAACAGTCCTGTGATTGGTAACACTGGGAAACCATCATGTGATGGGTAACCCTGGAGGACAGTCCTGTGATTGGTAACACTGGGAAACTGTCCTGTGATTGGTAACTATGGAGAACCGTTCTGAGATTGGTAACACTGGAGAACCATCCAGTCCTTGGTAACACTGGGAAACTGGACTGTGATTGGTAACACTGGGAAACCGTGCTGTGATTGGTAACACTGGGAATCCGTCCTGTGATTGGGAACACTGGAGAACAGTCCTGTGATTGATAACACTGGACAACCGACATGTGATTGGTAACGCTGGAGAGCATTCCTGTGACAAGTAACACTGGCGACCCGTCCTGTGATTGGTAACAATGGGAAACCATCCTGTGATTGGTAACACTGGAGAAAAGTCCTTTGATTGGTAACACAGGAGAACAGTCCTGTGATTGGTTACACTGGTGAATAGTCCTGTGATTGGTAAGGCTGGAGAACAGTCCTGTGACTGGTAACACTGGCGACCCGTCCTGTGATTTGTAACATGGGGAAACCGTTCTGTGATTGGTAACAATGGAGAAAAGTCCTGTGATTGGTAAGACTGGAGAACAGTCCTGTGATTGGTAACACTGGAGAACTGTGCTGTTATTGCTAACACGGTAAACACTTCTGTGATTGGTAACACTGGAGAACCGACCTGTGATTCGTAACACTGGAGAACCATCCTGTTATTGGTAATACTGGAGAGTAGTCCGGTGATTGGTAACAATGGGAGACCGTCCTGTGATTGCTAACACTGGGGAACAGTCCTGTGATTGTTAGCATTGCGAAACCGTACTATGATTGGTAACACTGGTGAAACGTCCGGTGATTTGTAACATTGGAGAACAAACCTGTGATTGGTAACACTGGGGAACAGTCCAGGGATTGGTAACACTGGAGAACAGTCCTGTGATTGGTAACACTGGAGAACAGTCCTGTGATTGGTAACCTTGGAGAACCGTCCTGTGATTGGTAACATTGGGGAACAGTCCTGTGATTGGTAACACTGGAGAACAGTCCTGTGATTGGTAACACTGGAGAACTGTCCTGTGATTGGTAACACTGGGGACCAGTCCTGTGATTGGTAACACTGGAGAACTGTCCTGTGATTGGTAACACTGGAAAACCGACCTGTGATTGGTAACACTGCAGAACAGTCCTGTGATTGGTAACGCTGGAGAACAGTCCTGTGACTGGTAACGCTGGAGAACAGTACTGTGATTGGTAACCTTGGAGATCCGTCCTGTGATTGGTAACACTGGAGAACCGACCTGTGATTGGTAACACTGGAGAACAGTCCTGTGATTGGTAACACTGGGAACCGACCTGTGATTGGTAACACTGGAGAACAGTCCTGTGATTGGTATCACTGGAGAACTGTCCTGTGATTGGTAACGCTGGAGAATAGTCCTCTGACTGGTAACACTGGAGAACAGTCCAGTCCATGGTAACACTGGGATACCATCCTGTGATTGGTAACACTGGGATACCGTCCTGTGATTGGTAACACTGGGGAAAAGCCCTTTGATTGGTAACACTGGAGAACCGTCCAGTCATTGGTAACACTGTGAAACCGTGCTGTGATAGGTAACACTGGGAAACCGTCCTGTGATTCGTAACACTGGAGGACAGTCCTGTGATTGGTAACACTGGAGAGCAGCCCTGTGATTGGTAACACTGGGGAACAGTCCTGTGATTGGTAGCACTGGAGAAATGTCCTGTGATTGGTAACACTGGAGAACCGACCTGTGACTGGTAACACTGGAGACCCGTCCTGTAATTGGTAATACTGGAGAGCAGTCCTGTGATTGGTAACAATGGTAAATCGTCCAGCGATTGGTAACACTGGGAAACAGTCATGTGATTGGTAAAATTGCGAAACCGTCCTGTGATTGGTAACACTGGAGAACCGTCCTCTGATTGGTAACACTGGGGAACAGTCCTGGGATTGGTAACACTGGAGAAATGTCCTGTGATTGGTAACACTGGGGAACACTTCTGTGATTGGTATCACTGGAGAACTGTCCTGTGATTGGTAACGCTGGAGAACAGTCCTCTGACTGGTAACACTGGAGAACAGTCCAGTCCATGGTAACACTGGGATACCGTCCTGTGATTGGTAACACTGGGATACTGTCCTGTGATTGGTAACACTGGGGAAATGCCCTTTGATTGGTAAGACTGGAGAACCGTCCAGTCATTGGTAACACTGTGAAACCGTGATGTGATAGGTAACACTGGGAAACCGTCCTGTGATTCGTAACACTGGAGAACAGTCCTGTGATTGGTAACACTGGAGAGCAGCCCTGTGATTGGTAACACTGGTGAACAGTCCTGTGATTGGTAGCACTGGAGAAAAGTCCTGTGATTGGTAACACTGGCGACCCGTCCTGTGATTTGTAACACTGGGAAACCGTTCTGTGATTGGTAACACTGGGGAACACTCCTGTGATTGGTAACATTGCGAAAGCGTCCTGTGATTGGTAACGATGGAGAACCGTCCTGTGATTGGAAATACTGGAGAGTAGACCGGTTATTGGAAACACTGGGAAAGCGTGCTGTGATTGGTAACACTGGGGAACAGTCCTGTGATTGGTAGCATTGCGAAACCGTCCTGTGATTGGTAACACTGGTGAACCGTCCTGTGATTGGTAACACTGGAGAACAAACTTGTGAATGGTAACACTGGGGAACATTCCAGGGATTGGTAACACTGGAGAACAGTCCTGTGACTGGTAACGCTGGAGAACAGTACTGTGATTGGTAACCTTGGAGATCCGTCCTGTGATTGGTAACACTGGAGAACCGACCTGTGATTGGTAACACTGGAGAACAGTCCTGTGATTGGTAACACTGGGAACCGACCTGTGATTGGTAACACTGGAGAACAGTACTGTGATTGGTATCACTGGAGAACTGTCCTGTGATTGGTAACGCTGGAGAACAGTCCTCTGACTGGTAACACTGGAGAACAGTCCAGTCCATGGTAACACTGGGATACCGTCCTGTGATTGATAACACTGGGATACTGTCCTGTGATTGATAACACTGGGGAAATGCCCTTTGATTGGTAACACTGGAGAACCGTCCAGTCATTGGTAACACTGTGAAACCGTGATGTGATAGGTAACACTTGGAAACCGTCCTGTGATTCGTAACACTGGAGAACAGTCCTGTGATTGGTAACACCGGAGAGCAGCCCTGTGATTGGTAACACTGGTGAACAGTCCTGTGATTGGTAGCACTGGAGAAAAGTCCTGTGATTGGTAACACTGGCGACCCGTCCTGTGATTTGTAACACTGGGAAACCGTTCTGTGACTGGTAACACTGGAGAAAAGTCCTGTGATTGGTAAGACTGGAGAACAGTCCTGTGATTGGTAACAATGGAGTACCGACCTGTGATTGGTAACACTGGAGATGTGTCCTGTGATTGGTAATACTGGAGAGCAGTCCTGTGATTGGTAACAATGATAAACCGTCCTGTGAATGTTAACACTGGGGAACACTCCTGTGATTGGTAACATTGCAAAAGCGTCCTGTGATTGGTAACGATGGAGAACCGTCCTGTGATTGGTAACACTGGGGAACAGTCCTGTGATTGGCAACACTGGAGAACTGTCCTGTGATTGGTAACACTGGGGAACACTTCTGTGATTGGTAACAATGGAGAACAGTCCTGTGGTTGGTAACACTGGAGAACCGACCTGTGATTGGTAACACTGGAGAACCGTACTGTGATTGGAAATACTGGAGAGTAGTCCGGTTATTGGAAACACTGGGAAACCGTCCTGTGATTGGTAACACTGGGAACAGTCCTGTGATTGGTAGCATTGCGAAACCGTCCTGTGATTGGTAACACTGGTGAACCGTCCTGTGATTGGTAACACTGGAGAACAAACGTGTGAATGGTAACACTGGGGAACATTCCAGGGATTGGTAACACTGGAGAACAGTCCTGTGACTGGTAACGCTGGAGAACAGTACTGTGATTGGTAACCTTGGAGATCCGTCCTGTGATTGGTAACACTGGAGAACCGACCTGAGATTGGTAACACTGGAGAACAGTCCTGTGATTGGTAACACTGGGAACCGACCTGTGATTGGTAACACTGGAGAACAGTCCTGTGATTGGTATCACTGGAGAACTGTCCTGTGATTGGTAACGCTGGAGAACAGTCCTCTGACTGGTAACACTGGAGAACAGTCCAGTCCATGGTAAAACTGGGATACCGTCCTGTGATTGGTAACACTGGGATAACGTCCTGTGATTGGTAACACTGGGGAAACGCCCTTTGATTGGTAACACTGGAGAACCGTCCAGCCATTGGTAACACTGTGAAACCGTGCTGTGATTGGTAACACTGGGAAACCGTCCTGTGATTCGTAACACTGGAGGACAGTCCTGTGATTGGTAACACTGGAGAGCAGCCCTGTGATTGGTAACACTGGGGAACAGTCCTGTGATTGGTAGCACTGGAGAAAAGTCCTGTGATTGGTAACACTGGAGAACCGACCTGTGACTGGTAACACTGGAGACCCGTTCTGTAATTTGTAATACTGGAGAGCAGTCCTGTGATTGGTAACAATGGTAAATCGTCCTGCGATTGGTAACACTGGGAAAAAGTCATGTGATTGGTAAAATTGCGAAACCGTCCTGTGATTGGTAACACTGGGGAACAGTCCTGGGATTGGTAACACTGGAGAAATGTCCTGTGATTGGTAAAACTGGGGAACACTTCTGTGATTGGTAACCCTGGAGACCAGTCCTGTGATTGGTAACACTGGAAAACTGTCCTGTGATTGGTAACACTGGCGAACATTCCTGTGATTGGTAACACTGGAGAACAGTCCTGTGATTTGTAACACTGGAGAACCGACCTGTGATTGGTAACACTAGAGAACCGTCCTGTGATAGGTAATACTGGAGAGTAGTCCGGTGACTGGTAACACTGGGAAACCGTCCTGTGATTGGTAACACTGGGGAACAGTCCTGTGATTGGTAGCATTGCAAAACCGTACTGTGATTGGTAACACTGGAGAACCGTCCTGTGATTGGTAACACTGGGGAAGAGTTCTGTGATTGGTAACACAACGAAACCGTCCTGTGATTGTTAACGCTGGAGAACAGTCCTGTGATTGGTAACACTGGGAAACCGTCCTGTGATTGGTAACGCTGGAGAACAGTCCTGTGATTGGTAACGCTGGGCAACCATCATGTGATGGGTAATGCTGGAGACAAGTCCTGTGATTGGTAACGCTGGGTAACCATCATGTGATTGGTAACGCTGGATAACCGTCCAGTCCTAGGTAACACTGGGAAATATTCCTGTGATTGGTAACTCCGGAGAACCGTTCTGAGATTGGTAACACTGGAGCACCATCCAGTCCGTGGTTACACTGGGAAACCGGACTGTGTTTGGTAACACTGGGAAACCGTGCTGTGGTTGGTAACACTGGGAAACCGTCCTGTGATTGGTAACACTGGAGAACAATCCTGTGATTGATAACACTGGAGAACCGACATGTGATTGGTAACACTGGAGAACAGTCCTGTGATTGGTAACGCTGAAGAGCAGTCCTGTGACTGGTAACACTGGCGACCCGTCCTGTGATTGCTAACACTGGGAAACTGTCCTGTGATTGGTAACACTGGAGAACAGTCCTGTGATTGGTAACACTTCGAAACCGTCCTGTGATTGGTAATGCTGGAGAATAGTCCTGTGATTGGTAACACTGGGAAACCGCCCTGTGATTGGTAACGCTGGAGAACCGTCCAGTCCTTGGTAACACTGGGAAATAGTCCTGTGAATGGTAACTCTGGAGAACAGACCTGTGATTGGTAACACTGGAGAACCGTCTTGTGATTGGTAATACTGGAGAGTAGTCCGGTGATTGGTAACACTGGGAAACCGTCCTGTGATTGTTAACACTGGGGAACAGTCCTGTGATTGGTAGCATTGCGATACCGTACTGTGATTGGTAACACTGGAGAACCGTCCTGTGATTGGTAACACTGGAGAACAGTCCTGTGATTGGTAACACTGGGGAACAGTCCAGGGATTGGTAATACTGGAGAACTGTCCTGTGATTGTTAACACTGGGGAACAGTCCTGTGATTGTTAACTCTGGAGACCCGTCCTGTGATTGGTAACACTGGAGAACCGACCTGTGATTGGTAACACCGGAGAACATTCCTGTGATTGGTAACACTGGAGAACCGACCTGTGATTGGTAACACTGGAGTACACTCCTGTGACTGGCAGCACTGGAGAACTGTCCTGTGATTTGTAACGCTGGAGAACCGTCCTCTGACTGGTAACACTGGAGAACTGTCCAGTCCATGGTAACACTGGGATACCATCCTGTGATTGGTAACACTGGGAAACCAACCTGTGATTGGGAACAATGGAGAACAGTCCTGTGATTGGTAACACTGGGGAACTGCCCTTTGATTGGGAACACAGGAGAACCGTCCAGTCTTTAGTAACACTGTGAAACCGTGCTGTGATAGGTAACACTGGGAAACCGTCCTGTGATTGTTAACAGTGGAGAACAGTCCTGTGATTGGTAACACTGGGGAACTGTCCTGTGATTGGTAGCACTGGAGACCAGTCCTGTGATTGGTAACACTGGAGAACCGACCTGTGATTGGTAACACTGGAGATCCGTCCTGTGATTGGTAATACTGGAAAGCACTCCTGTGATTGGTAACAATGGTAAACCATCCTGTGATTGGTAACACTGGGGAACAGTCTTGTGATTGGTAACACTGGAGAACCGACCTGTGATTGGTAACACCGGAGAACCGTCCTGTGATTGGTAATACTGGAGAGTAGTCCAGTGATTGGTAACACTGGGAAACCGTCCTGTGATTGGTAACACTGGGGAACAGTCCTGTGATTGGTAGCATTGCGAAACCGTACTGTGATTGGTAACACTGGAGAACTGTCCTGTGATTGATAACACTGGACAACAGTCCTGTGATTGGTAACACTGGGGAACAGTCCAGGGATTGGTAACACTGGTGAACTGTCCTGTTATTGTTAACACATCGAAACCGTCCTGTGATTGTTAACGCTGGAGAACAGTCCTGTGACTGGTAACACTGGGGAACAGCCCTGTGATTGGTAACACATCGAAACCATCCTGTGATTGTTAACGCTGGAGAGCAGTCCTGTGATTGGTAACACTGGGAAACCGTCCGGTGATTGGTAACGCTGGAGAACAGTCCTGTGATTTGTAACGCTGGGTAACCATCATGTGATGGGTAATGCTGGAGAACAGTCCTGTGATTGGTAACGCTGGGTAACCATCATGTGATCGGTAACGCTGGAGAACCGTCCAGTCCTTGGTAACACTGGGAAATATTCCTGTGATTGGTAACTCGGGAGAACCGTTCTGAGATTGGTAACACTGGAGAACCATCCAGTCTGTGGATACACAGGGAAACTGGACTGTGATTGGTAGCACTGGGAAACCGTGCTGTGATTGGTAACACTGGGAAACCGTCTTGTGATTGGTAACACTGGAGAACCGACAAGTGATTGGTAACACTGGAGAACAGTCCTGTGATTGGTAACGCTGGAGAGCAGTCCTGTGACTGGAAACACTGGCGACCAGTCCTGTGATTGGTAACCCTGGGAAACTGTCCTGTGATTGGTAACACTGGAGAACAGTCCTGTGATTGGTAACACTTCGAAACCGTCCTCTGATTGGTAACGCTGGAGAACAGTCCTGTGATTGGTAACACTGGGAAACCGTCCTGTGATTGGTAACTCTGGAGAACCGTCCAGTCCTTGGTAACACTGGGAAATAGTCCTGTGATTGATAACACTGGAGAACCGACCTGTGATTGGCAAAACTGGAGAACTTTCCTGTGATTGGTACTACTGGAGAGTAGTCCGGTGATTGGTAACACTGGGAAACCGTCCTGTGATTGGTAACACTGGGGAACAGTCCTGTGATTGGTAGCATTGCGATACCGTACTGTGATTGGTAACAATGGAGAACCGCCCTGTGATTGGTAACGCTGGAGAACAGTCCTGTGATTGGTAACACTGGGGAACAGTACAGGGATTGGTAATACTGGAGAACTGTCCTGTGATTGTTAACACTGGGGAACAGTCCTGTGATTGGTAACTCTGGAGACCCGTCCTGTGATTGGTAACACTGGAGAACCGTCCTGTGGTTGGTAACACTGGAGAACCGTCCTCTGATTGGTAACACTGGGGAACAGTCCTGGGATTGGTAACACTGGAGAAATGTCCTGTGATTGGTAAAACTGGGGAACACTTCTGTGATTGGTAACCCTGGAGACCAGTCCTGTGATTGGTAACACTGGAAAACTGTCCTGTGATTGGTAACACTGGCGAACATTCCTGTGATTGGTAACACTGGAGAACAGTCCTGTGATTTGTAACACTGGAGAACCTACCTGTGATTGGTAACACTAGAGAACCGTCCTGTGATAGGTAATACTGGAGAGTAGTCCGGTGACTGGTAACACTGGGAAACCGTCCTGTGATTGGTAACACTGGGGAACAGTCCTGTGATTGGTAGCATTGCAAAACCGTACTGTGATTGGTAACACTGGAGAACCGTCCTGTGATTGGTAACACTGGGGAACAGTTCTGTGATTGGTAACACTGGAGCACCATCCAGTCCGTGGTTACACTGGGAAACCGGACTGTGTTTGGTAACACTGGGAAACCGTGCTGTGGTTGGTAACACTGGGAAACCGTCCTGTGATTGGTAACACTGGAGAACAATCCTGTGATTGATAACACTGGAGAACCGACATGTGATTGGTAACACTGGAGAACAGTCCTGTGATTGGTAACGCTGAAGAGCAGTCCTGTGACTGGTAACACTGGCGACCCGTCCTGTGATTGCTAACACTGGGAAACTGTCCTGTGATTGGTAACACTGGAGAACAGTCCTGTGATTGGTAACACTTCGAAACCGTCCTGTGATTGGTAATGCTGGAGAATAGTCCTGTGATTGGTAACACTGGGAAACCGCCCTGTGATTGGTAACGCTGGAGAACCGTCCAGTCCTTGGTAACACTGGGAAATAGTCCTGTGAATGGTAACTCTGGAGAACAGACCTGTGATTGGTAACACTGGAGAACCGTCTTGTGATTGGTAATACTGGAGAGTAGTCCGGTGATTGGTAACACTGGGAAACCATCCTGTGATTGTTAACACTGGGGAACAGTCCTGTGATTGGTAGCATTGCGATACCGTACTGTGATTGGTAACACTGGAGAACCGTCCTGTGATTGGTAACACTGGAGAACAGTCCTGTGATTGGTAACACTGGGGAACAGTCCAGGGATTGGTAATACTGGAGAACTGTCCTGTGATTGTTAACACTGGGGAACAGTCCTGTGATTGTTAACTCTGGAGACCCGTCCTGTGATTGGTAACACTGGAGAACCGACCTGTGATTGGTAACACCGGAGAACATTCCTGTGATTGGTAACACTGGAGAACCGACCTGTGATTGGTAACACTGGAGTACACTCCTGTGACTGGCAGCACTGGAGAACTGTCCTGTGATTTGTAACGCTGGAGAACCGTCCTCTGACTGGTAACACTGGAGAACTGTCCAGTCCATGGTAACACTGGGATACCATCCTGTGATTGGTAACACTGGGAAACCAACCTGTGATTGGGAACAATGGAGAACAGTCCTGTGATTGGTAACACTGGGGAACTGCCCTTTGATTGGGAACACAGGAGAACCGTCCAGTCTTTAGTAACACTGTGAAACCGTTCTGTGATAGGTAACACTGGGAAACCGTCCTGTGATTGTTAACAGTGGAGAACAGTCCTGTGATTGGTAACACTGGGGAACTGTCCTGTGATTGGTAGCACTGGAGACCAGTCCTGTGATTGGTAACACTGGAGAACCGACCTGTGATTGGTAACACTGGAGATCCGTCCTGTGATTGGTAATACTGGAAAGCACTCCTGTGATTGGTAACAATGGTAAACCATCCTGTGATTGGTAACACTGGGGAACAGTCTTGTGATTGGTAACACTGGAGAACCGACCTGTGATTGGTAACACCGGAGAACCGTCCTGTGATTGGTAATACTGGAGAGTAGTCCAGTGATTGGTAACACTGGGAAACCGTCCTGTGATTGGTAACACTGGGGAACAGTCCTGTGATTGGTAGCATTGCGAAACCGTACTGTGATTGGTAACACTGGAGAACTGTCCTGTGATTGATAACACTGGACAACAGTCCTGTGATTGGTAACACTGGGGAACAGTCCAGGGATTGGTAACACTGGTGAACTGTCCTGTTATTGTTAACACATCGAAACCGTCCTGTGATTGTTAACGCTGGAGAACAGTCCTGTGACTGGTAACACTGGGGAACAGCCCTGTGATTGGTAACACATCGAAACCATCCTGTGATTGTTAACGCTGGAGAGCAGTCCTGTGATTGGTAACACTGGGAAACCGTCCGGTGATTGGTAACGCTGGAGAACAGTCCTGTGATTTGTAACGCTGGGTAACCATCATGTGATGGGTAATGCTGGAGAACAGTCCTGTGATTGGTAACGCTGGGTAACCATCATGTGATCGGTAACGCTGGAGAACCGTCCAGTCCTTGGTAACACTGGGAAATATTCCTGTGATTGGTAACTCGGGAGAACCGTTCTGAGATTGGTAACACTGGAGAACCATCCAGTCTGTGGATACACAGGGAAACTGGACTGTGATTGGTAGCACTGGGAAACCGTGCTGTGATTGGTAACACTGGGAAACCGTCTTGTGATTGGTAACACTGGAGAACAGTCATGTGATTGATAACACTGGAGAACCGACAAGTGATTGGTAACACTGGAGAACAGTCCTGTGATTGGTAACGCTGGAGAGCAGTCCTGTGACTGGAAACACTGGCGACTGGTCCTGTGATTGGTAACCCTGGGAAACTGTCCTGTGATTGGTAACACTGGAGAACAGTCCTGTGATTGGTAACACTTCGAAACCGTCCTCTGATTGGTAACGCTGGAGAACAGTCCTGTGATTGGTAACACTGGGAAACCGTCCTGTGATTGGTAACTCTGGAGAACCGTCCAGTCCTTGGTAACACTGGGAAATAGTCCTGTGATTGATAACACTGGAGAACCGACCTGTGATTGGCAAAACTGGAGAACTTTCCTGTGATTGGTACTACTGGAGAGTAGTCCGGTGATTGGTAACACTGAGAAACCGTCCTGTGATTGGTAACACTGGGGAACAGTCCTGTGATTGGTAGCATTGCGATACCGTACTGTGATTGGTAACAATGGAGAACCGCCCTGTGATTGGTAACGCTGGAGAACAGTCCTGTGATTGGTAACACTGGGGAACAGTCCAGGGATTGGTAATACTGGAGAACTGTCCTGTGATTGTTAACACTGGGGATCAGTCCTGTGATTGGTAACTCTGGAGACCCGTCCTGTGATTGGTAACACTGGAGAACCGACCTGTGATTGGTAATACTGGAGAGTAGTCCGGTGATTGGTAACACTGGGAAAACTTCCTGTGATTGGTAAAACTGGGGAACAGTCCTGTGATTGGTAGCATTGCGAAACCGTACTGTGATTGGTAACACTGGAGAACCGAACTGTGATTGCAAACACTGGAGATCCGTCCTGTGATTGGTAATACTGGAGAGCTGTCCTGTGATTGGTAACAATGGGGCACCGACATGTGATTGGTAACACTGGAGAACAGTCCTGTGATTGGTAACGCTGGAGAACAGTCCTCAGAGTGGTAACACTGGCGACCCGTCCTGTGATTGGTTACCCCGGGAAACCGTCCTGTGATTTGTAACACTGGCGAACAGTCCTGTCATTGGTAACACTGGAGAACAGTCCTGTTATTGGTTACACACGAGAACAATCCAGTCCTTGGTAACACTGGAGAACAGTCCTTTAATGGGTAACACTGGAGAACAGTCCAGTCCTTGGTAACACTGGAGAGCAGTCCTGTGATTGGTAACACTGGAGAACCAACATGTGATTGCTCACATTGGAGAACCGACCTGTGATTGGTAACACTGGAGTACAATCCTGTGATTGATAACACTGAAGAACTGACCTGTGATTGGTAACACTGGAGAACAGTCCTGTGATTGGTAACACTGGAGAACTGTCCTGTGATTGGTAACGCTGGAGAACAGTCCTCGGACTGGTAACAATGGAGAACCGTCCAGTCCTTGCTAACACTGGGATACCGTCCTGTGATTGGTAATACTGGCAAACCGTCCTGTGAATGGTAATACTGGAGAGTAGGCCGGTGATTGGTAACACTTGGAAAACGTCCTGTGATTGGTAACAGTGGGGAACAGTCCTGTGATTGGTAGCGTTGCGAAACCGTACTGTGATTGGTAACACTGGAGAACAATCCTGGGATTGATAACACTGGAGAACAGTCCCTTGATTGGTAACACAGGGGAACAGTCCAGGGATTGGTAACAATGGATAACAGTCCTGTGATTGTTAACACTGGGGAACAGTCCTGTGATTGGTAACACTGGAGAACCGACCTGTGATTGGTAACACTGGAGATCCGTCCTGTGATTGGTAATACTGGAGAGCAGTCCTGTGATTGGTAACAATGGTAAACCGTGCTGTGATTGGTAACAGTGGGGAACAGTCCTGTGATTGGTAACATTGCGAAACCGTTCTGTGATTGTTAACACTGGAGAACCATCCTGCGATTGGTAACACTGGGGAACAGACCTGGGATTTGTAACACTGGAGAACTGTCCTGTGATTGGTAACACTGGGGAACACTTCTGTGATTGGTAACACTGGAGACCTGTCCTGTGATTGGTAAGACTGGGAAACTTTCCTGTGATTGGTAACACTGGCGAACAGTCCTGTGATTGGTAACACTGGAAAACAGTCCTGTGATTGGTAACACTGGAGAACCGACCTGTGATTGGTAACTCTAGAGAACCGTCCTGTGATTGGTAATACTGGACAGTAGTACGGTGATTGGTAACACTGGGAAACCGTCCTGAGATTGGTAACACTGGAGAACCGTCCCGTGATTGGTAACACTGGAGAACAGTCCTGTGATTAGTAACACTGGGGAACAGTCCAGGGATTGGTGACACTGGAGAACTGTCCTGTGATTGTTAACACTGGAGAACAGTCCTCTGATTGGTAACCCTGGAGACCCGTCCTGTGATTGGTAACACTGGAGAACTGACCTGTGATTAGTAACACTGGAGAGCAGTCCAGTGATTGGTAACACCGGAGAACCGACCTGTGATAGGTAACACTGGAGAACAGTCCTGTGATTGGTAACACTGGAGAACTGTCCTGTGATTGGTAACGCTGGAGAACAGTCCTCTGACTGGTAACACTGGAGAACAGTCCTGTCCATGGTAACACTGGGATACCGTCCTGTGATTGGTAACACTGGGAAACCGTCCTGTGATTGGGAACACTAAAGAACAGTCCTGTGATTGGTAACACTGGGGAACAGCCCTTTGATTGGTAACACATGAGAACCGTCCAGTCATTGGTAACACAGTGAAACCGTGCTGTGATAGGTAACACTGGGAATCCGTCCTGTGATTGTTAACAGTGGAGAGAAGTCCTGTGATTGGTAACACTGGGGAACTGTCCTGTGATTGGTAGCACTGGAGAACAGTCCTGAGATTGGTAACACTGGAGAACCGACCTCTGATTGGTAACAATGGAGATCTGTCCTGAGATTGGTAATACTGGAAAGCACTCCTGTTATAGGTAACAATGGTAAACCATCCTGTGATTGGTAACACTGGGGAACAGTCCTGTGATTGGTAACGTTGCGAAACCGTCCTGTGATTGGTAACACTGGAGAACCGTCCTGTGACTGGTAACACTGGCGAACAGTCCTGTGATTGGTAACACTGGAGAACAGTCCTGTGATTGGTAACACTGGTGAACCGACCTGTGATTGGTAACACTGGAGAACCGTCCTGTGATTGGTAATACTGGAGAGTAGGCCGGTGATTGGTAACACTTGGAAAACGTCCTGTGATTGGTAACAGTGGGGAACAGTCCTGTGATTTGTAACATTGCGAAACCGCACTGTGATTGGTAACACTGGAGAACCGTCCTGTGATTGATAACACTGGAGAACAGTCCTGTGATTGGTAACACTGGGGAACAGTCCAGGGATTGGTAACAATGGAGAACTGTCCTGTGATTGTTAACACTGGAGAACAGTCCAGTGATTGGTAACACTGGGGAACACTTCTGTGATTGGTAACCCTGGAGACCTGTCCTGTGATTGGTAACACTGGGAAACTGTCCTGTGACTGGTAACACTGGCGAACAGTCCTGTGATTGGTAACACTGGAGAACAGTCCTGTGATTGGTAACACTGGAGAACCGACCTGTGATTGGTAACACTGGAGAACCGTCCTGTGATGGGTAATACTGGAGAGTAGGCCGGTGATTGGTAACACTTGGAAAACGTCCTGTGATTGGTAACAGTGGGGAACAGTCCTGTGATTTGTAACATTGCGAAACCGCACTGTGATTGGTAACACTGGAGAACCGTCCTGTGATTGATAACACTGGAGAACAGTCCTGTGATTGATAACACAGGGGAACAGTCGAGGGATTGGTAACAATGGAGAACTGTCCTGTGATTGTTAACACTGGAGAACCATCCTGTGATTGGTAACAGTGCGGAACAGTCCTGGGATTGGTAACACTGGAGAACTGTCCTGTGATTGGTAACACTGGGGAACACCTCTGTGATTGGTAACACTGGAGACCTGTCCTGTGATTGGTAACACTGGGAAACTGTCCTGTGATTGGTAACACTGGCGAACAGTCCTGTGATTGGTAACACTGGAAAACAGTCCTGTGATTGGTAATACTGGAGAGTAGTACGGTGATTGGTAACACAGGGAAACCGTCCTGAGATTGGTAACACTGGGGAACAGTCCTGTGATTGGTAGCATTGCGAAACCGTACTGTGATTGGTAACACTGGAGAACCATCCCGTGATTGGTAACACTGGAGAACAGTCCTGTGATTGGTAACACTGGGGAACAGTCGAGGGATTGGTGACACTGGAGAACTGTCCTGTGATTGTTAACACTGGGGAACAGTCCTGTGATTGGTAACCCTGGAGACCCGTCCTGTGATTGGTAACACTGGAGAACCGACCTGTGATTGGTAACACTGGAGAACAGTCCTGTGATTGGTAACACCGGAGAACCGACCTGTGATTGGTAACACTGGAGAACAGTCCTGTGATTGGTAACACTGGAGAACTGTCCTGTGATTGGTAACGCTGGAGAACAGTCCTCTGACTGGTAACACTGGAGAACAGTCCAGTCCATGGTAACACTGGGATACTGTCCTGTGATTGGTAACACTGGGAAACCGTCCTGCGATTGGGAACACTGAATAACAGTCCTGTGATTAGTAACACTGGGGAACAGCCCATTGATTGGTAACACAGGAGAACCGTCCAGCCATTGGAAACTCTGTCAAACCGTGCTGTGATAGGTAACACTGGGAAACCGTCCTGTGATTGGTAACACTGGAGAACAGTCCTGTGATTGGTAACACTGGAGAGCAGTCCTGTGATTGGTAACACTGGGGAACAGTACTGTGTTTGGTAACACTGGGGAACAGTCCAGGGATTGGTAACAATGGAGAACTGTCCTGTGATTGTTAACACTGGGGAACAGTCCTGTGATTGGTAACACTTGGGAGCCGACGTGTGATTGGTAACACTGGAGATCCGTCCTGTGATTGGTAATACTGGAGAGCAGTCCTGTGATTGGTAACAATGGTAAACCGTCCTGTGATTGGTAACACTGGGGAACAGTCCTGTGATTGATAACATTGCGAAACCGTTCTTTGATTGGTAACACTGGAGAACCATCCTGTGATTGGTAACACTGCAGAACCGTCCTGGGATTGGTAACACTGGAGAACTGTCCTGTGATTGGTAACACTGGGGAACAGTCCTGTGATTGGTAACACTGGAAAAAAGTCCTGTGATTGTTAATACTGGAGAGTAGTACGGTGATTGGTAACACTGGGAAACCGTCCTGAGATTGGTAACACTGGGGAACAGTCCTGTGATTGGTAGCATTGCGAAACCGTACTGTGATTGGTAACACTGGAGAACCATCCGGTGATTGGTAACATTGGAGAACAGTCCTGTGATTGGTAACACTGGGGAACAGTCGAGGGATTGGTAACACTGGAGAACTGTCCTGTGATTGTTGACACTGGGGAACAGTCCTGTGATTGGTAACCCTGGAGACCCGTCCTGTGATTGGTAACACTGGAGAACCGACCTGTGATTGGTAACACTGGAGAACAGTCCTGTGATTGGTATCACCGGAGAACCGACCTGTGATTGGTAACACTGGAGAACAGTCCTGTGATTGGTAACACTGGAGAACTGTCCTGTGATTGGTAACGCTGGAGAACAGTCCTCTGACTGGTAACACTGGAGAACAGTCCAGTCCATGGTAACACTGGGATACTGTCCTGTGATTGGTAACACTGGGAAACCGTCCTGTGATTGGGAACACTGAAGAACAGTCCTGTGATTGGTAACACTGGGGAACAGCCCATTGATTGGTAACACAGGAGAACCGTCCAGTCATTGGAAAATCTGTCAAACCGGGCTGTGATAGGTAACACTGGGAAAACGTCCTGTGATTGGTAACACTGGGGAACAGTCCTGTGATTGGTAACATTGCGAAACCGTTGTTTGATTGGTAACACTGGGGAACAGTCCTGTGATTGGTAACACTGGAGACCCGTCCTGTGATTGGTAACCCTGGAGAACCGACCTGTGATTGGTAACACTGGGGAACATTTCTTTGATTGGTAACACTGGAGACCTGTCCTGTGATTGGTAACACTGGGAAACTGTCCTGAGATTGGTAACACTGGCGAACAGTCCTGTGATTGGTAACACTGGAAAACAGTCCTGTGATTGGTAATACTGGAGAGTAGTACGGTGATTGGTAACACTGGGAAACCGTCCTGAGATTGGTAACACTGGGGAACAGTCCTGTGATTGGTAGCATTGCGAAACCGTACTGTGATTGGTAACACTGGAGAACCATCCCGTGATTGGTAACACTGGAGAACAGTCCTGTGATTGGTAACTCTGGGGAACAGTCGAGGGATTGGTAACACTGGAGAACTGTCCTGTGATTGTTAACACTGGGGAACAGTCCTGTGATTGGTAACCCTGGAGACCCGTCCTGTGATTGGTAACACTGGAGAACCGACCTGTGATAGGTAACACTGGAGAACAGTCCTGTGATTGGTAACACCGGAGAACCGACCTGTGATTGGTAATACTGCAGAACAGTCCTGTGATTGGTAACACTGGAGAACTGTCCTGTGATTGGTAACACTGGAGAACAGTCCTCTGACTGGTAACACTGGAGAACAGTCCAGTCCATGGTAACACTGGGATTCTGTCCTGTGATTGGTAACACTGGGAAACCGTCCTGCGATTGGGAACACTGAAGAACAGTCCTGTGATTGGTAACACTGGGGAACAGCCCATTGATTGGTAACACAGGAAAACCGTCCAGTCATTGGAAACTCTGTCAAACCGTGCTGTGATAGGTAACACTGGGAAACCGTCCTGTGATTGGTAACACTGGAGAACAGTCCTGTGATTGGTAACACTGGAGAGCAGTCCTGTGATTGGTAACACTGGGGAACAGTACTGTGTTTGGTAACACTGGGGAACAGTCCAGGGATTGGTAACAATGGAGAACTGTCCTGTGATTGTGAACACTGGGCAACAGTCCTGTGATTGGTAACACTGGAGAACCGACGTGTGATTGGTAACACTGGAGATCCGTCCTGTGATTGGTCATACTGGAGAGCAGTCCTGTGATTGGTAACAATGGTAAACCGTCCTGTGATTGGTAACACTGGGGAACAGTCCTGTGATTGATAACATTCCGTAACCGTTCTTTGATTGGTAACACTGGAGAACCATCCTGTGATTGGTAACACTGCGGAACAGTCCTGGGATTGGTAACACTGGAGAACTGTCCTGTGATTGGTAACACTGGGGAACACTTCTGAGTTTGGTAACACTGGAGACCTGTCCTGTGATTGGTAACACTGGGAAACTGTCCTGTGATTGGTAACACTGGCGAACAGTCCTGTGATTGGTAACACTGGAAAACAGTCCTGTGATTGGTAATACTGGAGAGTAGTACGGTGATTGGTAACACTGGGAAACCGTCCTGAGATTGGTAACACTGGGGAACAGTCCTGTGATTGGTAGCATTGCGAAACCGTACTGTGATTGGTAACACTGGAGAACCATCCCGTGATTGGTAACACTAGAGAACAGTCCTGTGATTGGTAACACTGGGGAACAGTCGAGGGATTGGTAACTCTGGAGAACTGTCCTGTGATTGTTAACACTGGGGAACAGTAATGTGATTGGAAACCCTGGAGACTCGTCCTGTGATTGGTAACACTGGAGAACCGACCTGTGATTGGTAACACTGGAGAACAGTCCTGTGATTGGTAACACCGGAGAACCGACCTGTGATTGGTAACACTGGAGAGCAGTCCTGTGAATGGTAACACTGAAGAACTGTCCTGTGATTGGTAACGCTGGAGAAAAGTCCTCTGACTGGTAACACTGGAGAACAGTCCAGTCCATGGTAACACTGGGATTCTGTCCTGTGATTGGTAACACTGGGAAACCGTCCTGTGATTGTTAACACTGAAGAACAGTCCTGTGATTGGTAACACTGGGGAACAGCCCATTGATTGGTAACACAGGAGAACCGTCCAGTCATTGGAAACTCTGTCAAACCGTGCTGTGATAGGTATCACTGGGAAACCGCCCTGTGATTGGTAACACTGGAGAACAGTCCTGTGATTGCTAACACTGGAGAGCAGTCCTGTGATTGATAACAATGGGGAACAGTACTGTGTTTGGTAACACTGGGGAACAGTCCAGGGATTGGTAACAATGGAGAACTGTCCTGTGATTGTTAACACTGGGGAACAGTCCTGTGATTGGTAAAACTGGAGAACCGACGTGTGATTGGTAACACTGGAGATCCGTCCTGTGATTGGTAATACTGGAGAGCAGTCCTGTGATTGGTAACAATGGTAAACCGTCCTGTGATTGGTAACACTGGGGAACAGTCCTGTGATTGATAACATTGCGAAACCGTTCTTTGATTGGTAACACTGGAGAACCATCCTGTGATTGGTAACACTGCGGAATAGTCCTAGGAATGGTAACACTGGAGAACTGTCCTGTGATTGGTAACACTGGGGAACACTTCTGTGATTGGTAACACTGGAGACCTGTCCTGTGATTGGTAACACTGGGAAACTGTCCTGTGATTGGTAACACTGGCGAACAGTCCTGTGATTGGTAACACTGGAAAACAGTCCTGTGATTGGTAACACTGGAGAACCGACCTGTGATTGGTAACTCTAGAGAACCGTCCTGTGATTGGTAATACTGGACAGTAGTACGGTGATTGGTAACACTGGGAAACCGTCCTGAGATTGGTAACACTGGAGAACCGTCCCGTGATTGGTAACACTGGAGAACAGTCCTGTGATTAGTAACACTGGGGAACAGTCCAGGGATTGGTGACACTGGAGAACTGTCCTGTGATTGTTAACACTGGAGAACAGTCCTGTGATTGGTAACCCTGGAGACCCGTCCTGTGATTGGTAACACTGGAGAACTGACCTGTGATTAGTAACACTGGAGAGCAGTCCAGTGATTGGTAACACCGGAGAACCGACCTGTGATAGGTAACACTGGAGAACAGTCCTGTGATTGGTAACACTGGAGAACTGTCCTGTGATTGGTAACGCTGGAGAACAGTCCTCTGACTGGTAACACTGGAGAACAGTCCTGTCCATGGTAACACTGGGATACCGTCCTGTGATTGGTAACACTGGGAAACCGTCCTGTGATTGGGAACACTAAAGAACAGTACTGTGATTGGTAACACTGGGGAACAGCCCTTTGATTGGTAACACATGAGAACCGTCCAGTCATTGGTAACACTGGGAATCCGTCCTGTGATTGTTAACAGTGGAGAGAAGTCCTGTGATTGGTAACACTGGGGAACTGTCCTGTGATTGGTAGCACTGGAGAACAGTCCTGAGATTGGTAACACTGGAGAACCGACCTCTGATTGGTAACAATGGAGATCTGTCCTGAGTTTGGTAATACTGGAAAGCACTCCTGTTATTGGTAACAATGGTAAACCATCCTGTGATTGGTAACACTGGGGAACAGTCCTGTGATTGGTAACGTTGCGAAACCGTCCTGTGATTGGTAACACTGGAGAACCGTCCTGTGATTGGTAACACTGGGGAACAGTCCTGGGATTGGTAACACTGGAGAACAGTACAGTGATTGGTAACACTGGGGAACACTTCTGTGATTGGTAACCCTGGAGACCTGTCCTGTGATTGGTAACACTGGGAAACTGTCCTGTGACTGGTAACACTGGCGAACAGTCCTGTGATTGGTAACACTGGAGAACAGTCCTGTGATTGGTAACACTGGAGAACCGACCTGTGATTGGTAACACTGGAGAACCGTCCTGCGATTGGTAATACTGGAGAGTAGGCCGGTGATTGGTAACACTTGGAAAACGTCCTGTGATTGGTAACAGTGGGGAACAGTCCTGTGATTTGTAACATTGCGAAACCGCACTGTGATTGGTAACACTGGAGAACCGTCCTGTGATTGATAACACTGGAGAACAGTCCTGTGATTGGTAACACTGGGGAACAGTCCAGGGATTGGTAACAATGGAGAACTGTCCTGTGATTGTTAACACTGGGGAACAGTCCTGGGATTGGTAACACTGGAGAACAGTCCAGTGATTGGTAACACTGGGGAACACTTCTGTGATTGGTAACCCTGGAGACCTGTCCTGTGATTGGTAACACTGGGAAACTGTCCTGTGACTGGTAACACTGGCGAACAGTCCTGTGATTGGTAACACTGGAGAACAGTCCTGTGATTGGTAACACTGGAGAACCGACCTGTGATTGGTAACACTGGAGAACCGTCCTGTGATGGGTAATACTGGAGAGTAGGCCGGTGATTGGTAACACTTGGAAAACGTCCTGTGATTGGTAACAGTGGGGAACAGTCCTGTGATTTGTAACATTGCGAAACCGCACTGTGATTGGTAACACTGGAGAACCGTCCTGTGATTGATAACACTGGAGAACAGTCCTGTGATTGATAACACAGGGGAACAGTCGAGGGATTGGTAACAATGGAGAACTGTCCTGTGATTGTTAACACTGGGGAACATTCCTGTGATTGGTAACACTGGAGAACCATCCTGTGATTGGTAACAGTGCGGAACAGTCCTGGGATTGGTAACACTGGAGAACTGTCCTGTGATTGGTAACACTGGGGAACACCTCTGTGATTGGTAACACTGGAGACCTGTCCTGTGATTGGTAACACTGGGAAACTGTCCTGTGATTGGTAACACTGGCGAACAGTCCTGTGATTGGTAACACTGGAAAACAGTCCTGTGATTGGTAATACTGGAGAGTAGTACGGTGATTGGTAACACAGGGAAACCGTCCTGAGATTGGTAACACTGGGGAACAGTCCTGTGATTGGTAGCATTGCGAAACCGTACTGTGATTGGTAACACTGGAGAACCATCCCGTGATTGGTAACACTGGAGAACAGTCCTGTGATTGTTAACACTGGGGAACAGTCGAGGGATTGGTAACACTGGAGAACTGTCCTGTGATTGTTAACACTGGGGAACAGTCCTGTGATTGGTAACCCTGGAGACCCGTCCTGTGATTGGTAACACTGGAGAACCGACCTGTGATTGGTAACACTGGAGAACAGTCCTGTGATTGGTAACACCGGAGAACCGACCTGTGATTGGTAACACTGGAGAACAGTCCTGTGATTGGTAACACTGGAGAACTGTCCTGTGATTGGTAACGCTGGAGAACAGTCCTCTGACTGGTAACACTGGAGAACAGTCCAGTCCATGGTAACACTGGGATACTGTCCTGTGATTGGTAACACTGGGAAACCGTCCTGCGATTGGGAACACTGAATAACAGTCCTGTGATTAGTAACACTGGGGAACAGCCCATTGATTGGTAACACAGGAGAACCGTCCAGTCATTGGAAACTCTGTCAAACCGTGCTGTGATAGGTAACACTGGGAAACCGTCCTGTGATTGGTAACACTGGAGAACAGTCCTGTGATTGGTAACACTGGAGAGCAGTCCTGTGATTGGTAACACTGGGGAACAGTACTGTGTTTGGTAACACTGGGGAACAGTCCAGGGATTGGTAACAATGGAGAACTGTCCTGTGATTGTTAACACTGGGGAACAGTCCTGTGATTGGTAACACTTGGGAGCCGACGTGTGATTGGTAACACTGGAGATCCGTCCTGTGATTGGTAATACTGGAGAGCAGACCTGTGAATGGTAACCCTGGAGACCTGTCCTGTGATTGGTAGCACTGGAGAACAGTCCTGTGATTGATAACATTGCGAAACCGTTCTTTGATTGGTAACACTGGAGAACCATCCTGTGATTGGTAACACTGCAGAACCGTCCTGGGATTGGTAACACTGGAGAACTGTCCTGTGATTGGTAACACTGGGGAACACTTCTGCGATTGGTAACACTGGAGACCTGTCCTGTGATTGGTAACACTGGGAAACTGTCCTGTGATTGGTAACACTGGCGAACAGTCCTGTGATTGGTAACACTGGAAAAAAGTCCTGTGATTGTTAATACTGGAGAGTAGTACGGTGATTGGTAACACTGGGAAACCGTCCTGAGATTGGTAACACTGGGGAACAGTCCTGTGATTGGTAGCATTGCGAAACCGTACTGTGATTGGTAACACTGGAGAACCATCCGGTGATTGGTAACATTGGAGAACAGTCCTGTGATTGGTAACACTGGGGAACAGTCGAGGGATTGGTAACACTGGAGAACTGTCCTGTGATTGTTGACACTGGGGAACAGTCCTGTGATTGGTAACCCTGGAGACCCGTCCTGTGATTGGTAACACTGGAGAACCGACCTGTGATTGGTAACACTGGAGACCCGTCCTGTGATTGGTAACACTGGGAAACCGTCCTGTGATTGGGAACACTGAAGAACAGTCCTGTGATTGGTAACACTGGGGAACAGCCCATTGATTGGTAACACAGGAGAACCGTCCAGTCATTGGAAAATCTGTCAAACCGGGCTGTGATAGGTAACACTGGGAAAACGTCCTGTGATTGGTAACACTGGGGAACAGTCCTGTGATTGGTAACATTGCGAAACCGTTGTTTGATTGGTAACACTGGGGAACAGTCCTGTGATTGGTAACACTGGAGACCCGTCCTGTGATTGGTAACCCTGGAGAACCGACCTGTGATTGGTAACACTGGGGAACATTTCTGTGATTGGTAACACTGGAGACCTGTCCTGTGATTGGTAACACTGGAAAACAGTCCTGTGATTGGTAATACTGGAGAGTAGTACGGTGATTGGTAACACTGGGAAACCGTCCTGAGATTGGTAACACTGGGGAACAGTCCTGTGAGTGGTAGCATTGCGAAACCGTACTGTGATTGGTAACACTGGAGAACCATCCCGTGATTGGTAACACTGGAGAACAGTCCTGTGATTGGTAACACTGGGGAACAGTCGAGGGATTGGTAACACTGGAGAACTGTCCTGTGATTGTTAACACTGGGGAACAGTCCTGTGATTGGTAACCCTGGAGACCCGTCCTGTGATTGGTAACACTGGAGAACCGACCTGTGATAGGTAACACTGGAGAACAGTCCTGTGATTGGTAACACCGGAGAACCGACCTGTGATTGGTAACACTGCAGAACAGTCCTGTGATTGGTAACACTGGAGAACTGTCCTGTGATTGGTAACACTGGAGAACAGTCCTCTGACTGGTAACACTGGAGAACAGTCCAGTCCATGGTAACACTGGGATTCTGTCCTGTGATTGGTAACACTGGGAAACCGTCCTGCGATTGGGAACACTGAAGAACAGTCCTGTGATTGGTAACACTGGGGAACAGCCCATTGATTGGTAACACAGGAAAACCGTCCAGTCATTGGAAACTCTGTCAAACCGTGCTGTGATAGGTAACACTGGGAAACCGTCCTGTGATTGGTAACACTGGAGAACAGTCCTGTGATTGGTAACACTGGAGAGCAGTCCTGTGATTGGTAACACTGGGGAACAGTACTGTGTTTGGTAACACTGGGGAACAGTCCAGGGATTGGTAACAATGGAGAACTGTCCTGTGATTGTGAACACTGGGGAACAGTCCTGTGATTGGTAACGCTGGAGAACCGACGTGTGATTGGTAACACTGGAGATCCGTCCTGTGATTGGTCATACTGGAGAACAGCCCTGTGATTGGTAACAATGGTAAACCGTCCTGTGATTGGTAACACTGGGGAACAGTCCTGTGATTGATAACATTCCGTAACCGTTCTTTGATTGGTAACACTGGAGAACCATCCTGTGATTGGTAACACTGCGGAACAGTCCTGGGATTGGTAACACTGGAGAACTGTCCTGTGATTGGTAACACTGGGGAACACTTCTGAGTTTGGTAACACTGGAGACCTGTCCTGTGATTGGTAACACTGGGAAACTGTCCTGTGATTGGTAAACTGGCGAACAGTGCTGTGATTGGTAACACTGGAAAACAGTCCTGTGATTGGTAATACTGGAGAGTAGTACGGTGATTGGTAACACTGGGAAACCGTCCTGAGATTGGTAACACTGGGGAACAGTCCTGTGATTGGTAGCATTGCGAAACCGTACTGTGATTGGTAACACTGGAGAACCATCCCGTGATTGGTAACACTAGAGAACAGTCCTGTGATTGGTAACACTGGGGAACAGTCGAGGGATTGGTAACTCTGGAGAACTGTCCTGTGATTGTTAACACTGGGGAACAGTAATGTGATTGGAAACCCTGGAGACTCGTCCTGTGATTGGTAACACTGGAGAACCGACCTGTGATTGGTAACACTGGAGAACAGTCCTGTGATTGGTAACACCGGAGAACCGACCTGTGATTGGTAACACTGGAGAGCAGTCCTGTGAATGGTAACACTGAAGAACTGTCCTGTGATTGGTAACGCTGGAGAAAAGTCCTCTGACTGGTAACACTGGAGAACAGTCCAGTCCATGGTAACACTGGGATACTGTCCTGTGATTGGTAACACTGGGAAACCGTCCTGTGATTGTTAACACTGAAGAACAGTCCTGTGATTGGTAACACTGGGGAACAGCCCATTGATTGGTAACACAGGAGAACCGTCCAGTCATTGGAAACTCTGTCAAACCGTGCTGTGATAGGTATCACTGGGAAACCGCCCTGTGATTGGTAACACTGGAGAACAGTCCTGTGATTGCTAACACTGGAGAGCAGTCCTGTGATTGATAACAATGGGGAACAGTACTGTGTTTGGTAACACTGGGGAACAGTCCAGGGATTGGTAACAATGGAGAACTGTCCTGTGATTGTTAACACTGGGGAACAGTCCTGTGATTGGTAAAACTGGAGAACCGACGTGTGATTGGTAACAGTGGAGATCCGTCCTGTGATTGGTAATACTGGAGAGCAGTCCTGTGATTGGTAACAATGGTAAACCGTCCTGTGATTGGTAACACTGGGGAACAGTCCTGTGATTGATAACATTGCGAAACCGTTCTTTGATTGGTAACACTGGAGAACCATCCTGTGATTGGTAACACTGCGGAATAGTCCTAGGAATGGTAACACTGGAGAACTGTCCTGTGATTGGTAACACTGGGGAACACTTCTGTGATTGGTAACACTGGAGACCTGTCCTGTGATTGGTAACACTGGGAAACTGTCCTGTGATTGGTAACACTGGCGAACAGTCCTGTGATTGGTAACACTGGAAAACAGTCCTGTGATTGTTAATACTGGAGAGTAGTACGGTGATTGGTAACACTGGGAAACCGTCCTGAGCTTGGTAACACTGGTGAACAGTCCTGTGATTGGTAGCATTGCGAAACCGTACTGTGATTGGTAACACTGCAGAACCATCCCGTGATTGGTAACACTGGAGAACAGTCCTGTGATTGGTAACACTGGGGAACAGTCGAGTGATTGGTAACACTGGAGAACTGTCCTGTGATTGTTAACACTGGGGAACAGTCCTGTGATTGGTAACCCTGGAGACCCGTCCTGTTATTAATAACACTGGAGAACCGACCTGTGATTGGTAACACTGGAGAACAGTCCTGTGATTGGTAACACCGGAGAACCGACCTGTGATTGGTAACACTGGAGAACAGTCCTGTGATTGGTAACACTGGAGAACTGTTCTGTGATTGGTAACGCTGGAGAACAGTCCTCTGACTGGTAACACTGGAGAACAGTCCAGTCCATGATAACAGTGGGATACTGTCCTGTGATTGGTAACACTGGGAAACCGTCCTGTGATTGGGAACACTGAAGAACAGACCTGTGATTGGTAACACTGGGGAACAGCCCATTGATTGGTAACACAGGAGAACCGTCCAGTCATTGGAAACTCTGTCAAACCGTGCTGTGATAGGTAACACTGGGAAACCGTCCTGTGATTGGTAACACTGGAGAACAGTCCTGTGATTGCTAACACTGGAGAGCAGTCCTGTGTTTGGTAACTCTGGAGAACTGTCCTGTGAGTGGTAACACTGGGGACCAGTCCTGTGATTGGTAACACTGGAGAACTGTCCTGTGATTGGTAACACTGGAGAACCGACCTGTGATTGGTAACACTGGAGAACAGTCCTGTGATTGGTAACAATGGGGAACAGTACTGTGTTTGGTAACACTGGGGAACAGTCCAGGGATTGGTAACAATGGAGAACTGTCCTGTGATTGTTAACACTGGGGAACAGTCCTGTGATTGGTAACACTGGAGAACCGACGTGTGATTGGTAACACTGGAGATCCGTCCTGTGATTGGTAATACTGGAGAGCAGTACTGTGATTGGTAACAATGGTAAACCGTCCTGTGATTGGTAACACTGGGGAACAGTCCTGTGATTGATAACATTGCGAAACCGTTCTTTGATTGGTAACACTGGAGAACGATCCTGTGATTGGTAACACTGCGGAACAGTCCTGGGATTGGTAACACTGGAGAACTGTCCTGTGATTGGTAACACTGGGGAACACTTCTGTGATTGGTAACACTGGAGACCTGTCCTGTGATTGGTAACACTGGGAAACTGTCCTGTGATTGGTAACACTGGCGAACAGTCCTGTGATTGGTAACACTGGAAAACAGTCCTGTGATTTGTAATACTGGAGAGTAGTACGGTGATTGGTAACACTGGGAAACCGTCCTGAGATTGGTAACACTGCGGAACAGTCCTGTGATTTGTAGCATTGCGAAACCGTACTGTGATTGGTAACACTGGAGAACCATCCCGTGATTGGTAACACTGGAGAACAGTCCTGTGATTGATAACACTGGGGAACAGTCGAGGGATTGGTAACACTGGAGAACTGTAATGTGATTGTTAACACTGGGGAACAGTCCTGTGATTGGTAACCCTGGAGACCCGTCCTGTGATTGGTAACACTGGAGAACCGACCTGTGATTGGTAACACTGGAGAACAGTCCTGTGATTGGTAACACCGGAGAACCGAACTGTGATTGGTAACACTGGAGAACAGTCCTGTGATTGGTAACACAGGAGAACTGTTCTGTGATTGGTAACGCTGGAGAACAGTCCTCTGACTGGTAACACTGGAGAACAGTCCAGTCCATGATAACACTGGGATACTGTCCTGTGATTGGTAACACTGGGAAACCGTCCTGTGATTGGGAACACTGAAGAACAGACCTGTGATTGGTAACACTGGGGAACAGCCCATTGATTGGTAACGCTGGAGAACAGTCCTCTGACTGGTAACACTGGAGAACAGTCCAGTCCATGGTAACACTGGGATACTGTCCTGTGATTTGTAACACTGGGAAACCGTCCTGTGATTGGGAACACTGAAGAACAGTCCTGTGATTGGTAACACTGGGGAACAGCCCATTGATTGGTAACACAGGAGAACCGTCCAGTCATTGGAAACTCTGTCAAACCGTGCTGTGATAGGTAACACTGGGAAACCGTCCTGTGATTGGTAACACTGGAGAACAGTCCTGTGATTGGTAACACTGGAGAGCAGTCCTGTGTTTGGTAACTCTGGAGAACTGTCCTGTGAGTGGTAACACTGGGGACCAGTCCTGTGATTGGTAACACTGGAGAACTGTCCTGTGATTGGTAACACTGGAGAACCGACCTGTGATTGGTAACACTGGAGAACAGTCCTGTGATTGGTAACACTGGAGCACAGTCCTGTGATTGGTAACACTTCGAAACCGTCCTCTGATTGGTAACACTGGAGAACATTCTTCTGCTTGGTAACACTGGGAAACCATCCTCTGATTGGTAACGCTGGAGATCCGTCCAGTCCTTGGTAACACTGGGAAATCATCCTGTGATTGGTAACACTGGAGAACAGTCCTGTGATTGGTAACAATGGGGCACCGACCTGTGATTGGTAACACTAGAGAAAAGTCCTGTGATTGGTAACGCTGGAGAACAGTCCTGAGAGTGGTAACACTGGCGACCCGTCCTGTGATTGGTTACACTGGGAAACCGTCCTGTGATTGGTAACACTGTAGAACAGTCCTGTGATTGGTAACACTAGTGAACAGTCCTGTTATTGGTTACACACGAGAACAATCCAGTCCTTGGTAACACTGGAGAACAGTCCTGTGATGGGTAACACTGGAGAACAATCCAGTCCTGGGTAACACTGGAGAACTTTCCTGTGATTGGTAACACTGGAGAACCAACATGGGATTGCTCTCACTTTTGAACCGTCATGAGATTTTTAACACTGGGGAACAGTCCTGTGATTGGTAACACTGGAGAGCAGACCTGTGAATGGTAACCCTGGAGACCTGTCCAGTGATTGGTAACAGATGGGAACAGTCCTGTGATTTGTAACATTGCGAAACCACACTGTGATTGGTAACACTGGAGAACCGTCCTGTGATAGATAACACTGAAGAACAGTCCTGTGATTGGTAACACTAGGGAACAGTCCAGGGATTGGTAACAATGGAGAACTGTCCTGTGATTGTTAACACTGGGAAACAGTCCTGTGATTGGTAACACTGGAGAACCGACGTGTGATTGGTAACACTGGAGATCCGTCCTGTGATTGGTAATACTGGAGAGCAGTCCTGTGATTGGTAACAATGGTAAACCGTCCTGTGATTGGTAACACTGGGGAACAGTCCTGTCATTGGTAACATTGCGAAACCGTTGTTTGATTGGTAACACTGGTGAACCATCCTGTGATTGGTAACACTGCGGAACAGTCCTGGGATTGGTAACACTGGAGAACTGTCCTGTGATTGGTAACACTGGGGAACACTTCTGTGATTGGTAACACTGGAGACCTGTCCTGTGATTGGTAACACTGGGAAACTGTCCTGTGATTGGTAACACTGGCGAACAGTCCTGTGATTGGTAACGCTGGAAAACAGTCCTGTGATTGTTAATACTGGAGAGTAGTACGGTGATTGGTAACACTGGGAAACCGTCCTGAGATTGGTAACACTGGAGAACAGTCCTGTGATTGGTAGCATTACGAAACCGTACTGTGATTGGTAACACTGGAGAACCATCCCGTGATTGCTAACACTGGAGAACAGTCCTGTGATTTGTAACACTGGGGAACAGTCGAGGGATTGGTAACACTGGAGAACTGTCCTGTGATTGTTAACACTGGGGAACAGTCCTGTGATTGGTAACCCTGGAGACCCGTCCTGTGATTGGTAACACTGGAGAACCGACCTGTGATTGGTAACACTGGAGAACAGTCCTGTGATTGGTAACACCGGAGAACCGACCTGTGATTGGTAACACTGGAGAACATTCCTGTGATTGGTAACACTGGAGAACTGTCCTGTGATTGGTAACGCTGGAGAACAGTCCTCTGACTGGTAACACTGGAGAACAGTCCAGTCCATGGTAACACTGGGATACTGTCCTGTGATTGGTAACACTGGGAAACCGTCCTGTGATTGGGAACACTGAAGAACAGTCCTGTGATTGGTAACACTGGGGAACAGCCCATTGATTGGTAACACAGGAGAACCGTCAGTCATTGGAAATTCTGTCAAACCGTGCTGTGATAGGTAACACTGGGAAACCGTCCTGTGATTGGTAACACTGGAGAACATTCCTGTGATTGGTAACACTGGAGAGCAGTCCTGTGATTGGTAACACTGGGGAACAGTACTGTGTTTGGTAACACTGGGGAACAGTCCAGGGATTGGTAACAATGGAGAACTGTCCTGTGATTGTTAACACTGGGGAACAGTCCTGTGATTTGTAACACTGGAGAACCGACGTGTGATTGGTAACACTGGAGATCCGTCCTGTGATTGGTAATACTGGAGAGCAGTCCTGTGATTGGTAACAATGGTAAACCGTCCTGTGATTGGTAACACTGGGGAACAGTCGTATGATTGATAACATTGCGAAACCGTTCTTTGATTGGTAACACTGGAGAACCATCCTGTGATTGGTTAAACTGCGGAACAGTCCTGGGATTGGTAACACTGGAGAACTGTCCTGTGCTTGGTAACACTGGGGAACACTTCTATGATTGGTAACACTGGAGACCTGTCCTGTGATTGGTAAGACTGGGAAACTGTCCTGTGATTGGTAACACTGGCGAACAGTCCTGTGATTGGTAACACTGGAAAACAGTCCTGTGATTGGTAATACTGGAGAATAGTACGGTGATTGGTAACACTGGGAAACCGTCCTGAAATTGGTAACACTGGGGAACAGTCCTGTGTTTGGTAGCATTGCGAAACCGTACTGTGATTGGTAACACTGGAGAACCATCCCGTGATTGGTAACACAGGAGAACAGTCCTGTGATTGGTAACACTGGGGAACAGTCGAGGGATTGGTAACTCAGGAGAACTGTCCTGTGATTGTTAACACTGGGGAACAGTCCTGTGATTGGTAACCCTGGAGACCCGTCCTGTGATTGGTAACACTGGAGAACCGACCTGTGATTGGTAACACTGGAGAACAGTCCTGTGATTGGTAACACCGGAGAACCGACCTGTGATTGGTAACACTGGAGAACAGTCTTGTGATTGGTAACACTGGAGACCTGTCCTGTGATTGGTAATGCTGGAGAACAGTCCTCTGACTGGTAACACTGTAGAACAGTCCAGTCCATGGTAACACTGGGATACTGTCCTGTGATTGGAAACACTGGGAAACCGTCCTGTGATTGGGAACACTGAAGAACAGTCCTGTGATTGGTAACACTGGGGAACAGCCCATTGATTGGTAACACAGGAGAACCGTCTAGTCATTGGAAACTCTGTCAAACCGTGCTGTGATAGGTAACACTGGGAAACCGTCCTGTGATTGGTAACACTGGAGAGCAGTCCTGTGATTGGTAACACTGGGGAACAGTACTGTGTTTGGTAACACTGGGGAACAGTCCAGGGATTGGTAACAATGGAGAACTGTCCTGTGATCCTTAACACTGGGGAACAGTCCTGTGATTGGTAACACTGGAGAACCGACATGTGATTGGTAACACTGGAGATCCGTCCTGTGATTGGTCATACTGGAGAGCAGTCCTGTGATTGGTAACAATGGTAAACCGTCCTGTGATTGGTAACACTGGGGAACAGTCCTGTGATTGATAACATTGCGAAACCGTTCTTTGATTGGTAATACTGGAGAACCATCCTGTGATTGGTAACACTGCGGAACAGTCCTGGGATTGGTAACACTGGAGAACTGTCCTGTGATTGGTAACACTGGGGAACACTTCTGTGATTGGTAACACTGGAGACCTGTCCTGTGATTGGTAACACTGGGAAACTGTCCTGTGATTGGTAACACTGGCGAACAGTCCTGTGATTGGTAACACTGGAAAACAGTCCTGTGATTGGTAATACTGGAAAGTAGTACGGTGATTGGTAACACTGGGAAACCGTCCTGAGATTGGTAACACTGGGGAACAGTCCTGTGATTGGTAGCATTGCGAAACCGTACTGTGATTGGTAACACTGGAGAACCATCCCGTGATTGGTAACACTGGAGAAAAGTCCTGTGATTGGTAACACTGGGGAACAGTCGAGGGATTGGTAACACTGGAGAACTGTCCTGTGATTGTTAACACTGGGGAACAGTCCTGTGATTGGTAACCCTGGAGACCCGTCCTGTGATTGGTAACACTGGAGAACCGACCTGCGATTGGTAACACTGGAGAACAGTCCTGTGATTGGTAACACCGGAGAACCGACCTGTGATTGGTAACACTGGAGAACAGTCCTGTGATTGGTAACAGCGGAGAACTGTCCTGTGATTGGTAACGCTGGAGAACAGTCCTCTGACTGGTAACACTGGAGAACAGTCCAGTCCATGGTAACACTGGGATACTGTCCTGTGATTGGTAACACTGGGAAACCATCCTGTGATTGGGAACACTGAAGAACAGTCCTGTGATTGGTATCACTGGGGAACAGCCCATTGATTGGTAACACAGGAGAACCGTCCAGTCATTGGAAACTCTGTCAAACCGTGCTGTGATAGGTAACACTGGGAAACGGTCCTGTGATTGGTAACACTGGAGCACAGTCCTGTGATTGGTAACACTGGAGAGCAGTCCTGTGATTGGTAACACTGGGGAACAGTACTGTGTTTGGTAACTCTGGAGAACTGTCCTGTGAGTGGCAACACTGGGGACCAATCCTGTGATTGGTAACACTGGAGAACTGTCCTGTGATTGGTAACACTGGAGAACCGACCTGTGATTGGTAACACTGGAGAAAGGTCCTGTGATTGGGAACACTTCGAAACCGTCCTCTGATTGGTAACACTGGAGAACCGTCTTCTGCTTGGTAACACTGAGAAACCATCCTCTGATTGGTAACGCTGGAGATCCGTCCAGTCCTTGGTAACACTGGGAAATCATCCTGTGATTGGTAACAATGGAGAACAGTCCTGTGATTGGTAACAATGGGGCACCGACCTGTGATTGGTAACACTAGAGAACAGTCCTGTGATTGGTAACGCTGGAGAACAGTCCTGAGAGTGGTAACACTGGCGACCCGTCCCGTGATTGGTTACACTGGGAAACCGCCCTGTGATTGGTAACACTGGAGAACAGTCCTGTGATTGGTAACACTAGTGAACATTCCTGTTATTAGTTACACACGAGAACAATCCAGGCCTTGGTAACACTGGAGAACAGTCCTGTGATGGGTAACACTGGAGAACAATCCAGTCCTGGGTAACACTGGAGAACCGACCTGTGATTGGTAACACAGGAGAACAGTCCTGTGATTGGTAACACTGGGGAACAGTCCAGGGATTGGTAACACTGGGGAACAGTCCAGGGATTGGTAACAATGGAGAACTGTCCTGTGATTGTTAACACTGGGGAACAGTCCTGTGATTGGTAACACTGGAGAACCGACGTGTGATTGGTAACACTGGAGATCCGTCCTGTGATTTGTAATACTGGAGAGCAGTCCTGTGATTGGTAACAATGGTAAACCGTCCTGTGATTGGTAACACTGCGGAACAGTCCTGTCATTGGTAACATTGCGAAACCGTTGTTTGATTGGTAACACTGGTGAACCATCCTGTGATTGGTAACACTGCGGAACAGTCCTGGGATTGGTAACACTGGAGAACTGTCCTGTGATTGGTAACACTGGGGAACACTTCTGTGATTGGTAACACTGGAGACCTGTCCTGTGATTGGTAACACTGGGAAACTGTCCTGTGATTGGTAACACTGGCGAACAGTCCTGTGATTGGTAACACTGGAAAACAGTCCTGTGATTGGTAATACTGGAGAGTAGTACGGTGATTGGTAAGATTGGGAAACCGTCCTGAGATTGGTAACACTGGGGAACAGTCCTGTGATTGGTAACACTGGAGACCCGTCCTGTGATTGGTAACACTGGAGAACCGACCTGTGATTGGTAACACTGGAGAACAGTCCTGTGATTGGTAACACCGGAGAACCGAACTGTGATTGGTAACACTGGAGAACAGTCCTGTGATTGGTAACACTGGAGAACTGTCCTGTGATTGGTAACGCTGGAGAACAGTCCTCTGACTAGTAACACTGGAGAACAGTCCAGTCCATGGTAACACTGGGATACTGTCCTGTGATTGGTAACACTGGGAAACCGTCCTGTGATTGGGAACACTGAAGAACAGTCCTGTGATTGGTAACACTGGGGAACAGCCCATTGATTGGTAACACAGGAGAACCGTTCAGTCATTGGAAACTCTGTCAAACCGTGCTGTGATAGGTAACACTGGGAAACCGTCCTGTGATTGGTAACACTGGAGAACAGTCCTGTGATTGGTAACACTGGAGAGCAGTCCTGTGATTGGTAACACTGGGGAACAGTACTGTGTTTGGTAACACTGGGGAACAGTCCAGGGATTGGTAACAATGGAGAACTGTCCTGTGATTGTTAACACTGGGGAACAGTCCTGTGATTGGTAACACTGGAGAACCGACGTGTGATTGGTAACACTGGAGATCCGTCCTGTGATTGGTAATACTGGAGAGCAGTCCTGTGATTGGTAACAATGGTAAACCGTCCTGTGATTGGTAACACTGGGGAACAGTCCTGTGATTGATAACATTGCGAAACCGTTCTTTGATTGGTAACACTGGAGAACCATCCTGTGATTGGTAACACTGGGGAACAGTCCTGGGATTGGTAACACTGGAGAACTGTCCTGTGATTGGTAACACTGGGGAACACTTCTATGATTGGTAACACTGGAGACCTGTCCTGTGATTGGTAACACTGGGAAACTGTCCTGTGATTGGTAACACTGGCGAACAGTCCTGTGATTGGTATCACTGGAAAACCGTCCTGTGATTGGTAATACTGGAGAATAGTACGGTGATTGGTAACACTGGGAAACCGTCCTGAGATTGGTAACACTGGGGAACAGTCCTGTGTTTGGTAGCATTGCGAAACCGTACTGTGATTGGTAACACTGGAGAACCATCCCGTGATTGGTAACACTGGAGAACAGTCCTGTGATTGGTAACACTGGGGAACAGTCGAGGGATTGGTAATTCTGGAGAACTGTCCTGTGATTGTTAACACTGGGGAACAGGCCTGTGATTGGTAACCCTGGAGACCCGTCCTGTGATTGGTAACACTGGAGAACCGACCTGTGATTGGTAACACTGGAGAACAGTCCTGTGATTGGTAACACCGGAGAACCGACCTGTGATTGGTAACACTGCAGAACAGTCCTGTGATTGGTAACACTGGAGACCTGTCCTGTGATTGGTAACGCTGGAGAACAGTCCTCTGACTGGTAACACTGTAGAACAGTCCAGTCCATGGTAACACTGGGATACTGTCCTGTGATTGGAAACACTGGGAAACCGTCCTGTGATTGGGAACACTGAAGAACAGTCCTGTGATTGGTAACACTGGGGAACAGCCCATTGATTGGTAGCACAGGAGAACCGTCCAGTCATTGGAAAATCTGTCAAACCGTGCTGTGATAGGTAACACTGGGAAACCGTCCTGTGATTGGTAACACTGGAGAACAGTCCTGTGATTGGTAACACTGGAGAGCAGTCCTGTGATTGGTAACACTGGGGAACAGTACTGTGTTTGGTAACACTGGGGAACAGTCCAGGGATTGGTAACAATGGAGAACTGTCCTGTGATTGTTAACACTGGGGAACAGTCCTGTGATTGGTAACACTGGAGAACCGACATGTGATTGGTAACACTGGAGATCCGTCCTGTGATTGGTCATACTGGAGAGCAGCCCTGTGATTGGTAACAATGGTAAACCGTCCTGTGATTGGTAACACTGGGGAACAGTCGTATGATTGATAACATTGCGAAACCGTTCTTTGACTGGCAACACTGGAGAACCATCCTGTGATTGGTAACACTGCGGAACAGTCCTGGGATTGGTAACACTGGAGAACTGTCCTGTGATTGGTAACACTGGGGAACACTTCTGTGATTGGTAACACTGGAGACCTGTCCTGTGATTGGTAACACTGGGAAACTGTCCTGTGATTGGTAACACTGGCGAACAGTCCTGTGATTGGTAACACTGGAAAACAGTCCTGTGATTGGTAATACTGGAAAGTTGTACGGTGATTGGTAACACTGGGAAACCGTCCTGAGCTTGGTAACACGGGGCAACAGTCCTGTGATTGGTAGCATTGCGAAACCGTCCTGTGTTTGGGAACACTGGAGAACAGTCCTGTGATTGGTAACACTGGGGAACAGCCCATTGATTGGTAACACAGGAGAACCGTCCAGTCATTGGAAACTCTGTCAAACCGTGCTGTGATAGGTAACACTGGGAAACCGTCCTGTGATTGGTAACACTGGAGAACAGTCCTGTGATTGGTAACACTGGAGAGCAGTCCTGTGATTGGTAACACTGGGGAACAGTACTGTGTTTGGTAACACTGGGGAACAGTCCAGGGATTGGTAACAATGGAGAACTGTCCTGTGATTGTTAACACTGGGGAACAGTCCTGTGATTGGTAACACTGGAGAACCGATGTGTGATTGGTAACACTGGAGATCCGTCCTGTGATTGGTAATACTGGAGAGCAGTCCTGTGATTGGTAACAATGGTAAACCGTCCTGTGATTGGTAACACTGGGGAACAGTCCTGTGATTGATAACATTGCGAAACCGTTCTTTGATTGGTAACACTGGAGAACCATCCTGTGATTGGTAACACTGGGGAACAGTCCTGGGATTGGTAACACTGGAGAACTGTCCTGTGATTGGTAACACTGGGGAACACTTCTATGATTGGTAACACTGGAGACCTGTCCTGTGATTGGTAACACTGGGAAACTGTCCTGTGATTGGTAACACTGGCGAACAGTCCTGTGATTGGTATCACTGGAAAACCGTCCTGTGATTGGTAATACTGGAGAATAGTACGGTGATTGGTAACACTGGGAAACCGTCCTGAGATTGGTAACACTGGGGAACAGTCCTGTGTTTGGTAGCATTGCGAAACCGTACTGTGATTGGTAACACTGGAGAACCATCCCGTGATTGGTAACACTGGAGAACAGTCCTGTGATTGGTAACACTGGGGAACAGTCGAGGGATTGGTAACTCTGGAGAACTGTCCTGTGATTGTTAACACTGGGGAACAGTCCTGTGATTGGTAACCCTGGAGACCCGTCCTGTGATTGGTAACACTGGAGAACCGACCTGTGATTGGTAACACTGGAGAACAGTCCTGTGATTGGTAACACCGGAGAACCGACCTGTGATTGGTAACACTGCAGAACAGTCCTGTGATTGGTAACACTGGAGACCTGTCCTGTGATTGGTAACGCTGGAGAACAGTCCTCTGACTGGTAACACTGTAGAACAGTCCAGTCCATGGTAACACTGGGATACTGTCCTGTGATTGGAAACACTGGGAAACCGTCCTGTGATTGGGAACACTGAAGAACAGTCCTGTGATTGGTAACACTGGGGAACAGCCCATTGATTGGTAGCACAGGAGAACCGTCCAGTCATTGGAAAATCTGTCAAACCGTGCTGTGATAGGTAACACTGGGAAACCGTCCTGTGATTGGTAACACTGGAGAACAGTCCTGTGATTGGTAACACTGGAGAGCAGTCCTGTGATTGGTAACACTGGGGAACAGTACTGTGTTTGGTAACACTGGGGAACAGTCCAGGGATTGGTAACAATGAAGAACTGTCCTGTGATTGTTAACACTGGGGAACAGTCCTGTGATTGGTAACACTGGAGAACCGACATGTGATTGGTAACACTGGAGATCCGTCCTGTGATTGGTCATACTGGAGAGCAGCCCTGTGATTGGTAACAATGGTAAACCGTCCTGTGATTGGTAACACTGGGGAACAGTCGTATGATTGATAACATTGCGAAACCGTTCTTTGACTGGCAACACTGGAGAACCATCCTGTGATTGGTAACACTGCGGAACAGTCCTGGGATTGGTAACACTGGAGAACTGTCCTGTGATTGGTAACACTGGGGAACACTTCTGTGATTGGTAACACTGGAGACCTGTCCTGTGATTGGTAACACTGGGAAACTGTCCTGTGATTGGTAACACTGGCGAACAGTCCTGTGATTGGTAACACTGGAAAACAGTCCTGTGATTGGTAATACTGGAAAGTTGTACGGTGATTGGTAACACTGGGAAACCGTCCTGAGCTTGGTAACACGGGGCACCAGTCCTGTGATTGGTAGCATTGCGAAACCGTACTGTGATTGGTAACACTGGAGAACCATCCCGTGATTGGTAACACTGGAGAAAAGTCCTGTGATTGGTAACACTGGGGAACAGTCGAGGGATTGGTAACACTGGAGAACTGTCCTGTGATTGTTAACACTGGGGAACAGTCCTGTGATTGGTAACCCTGGAGACCCGTCCTGTGATTGGTAACACTGGAGAACCGACCTGTGATTGGTAACACCGGAGAACCAACCTGTGATTGGTAACACTGGAGAACAGTCCTGTGATTGGTAACAGTGGAGAACTGTCCTGTGATTGGTAACGCTGGAGAACAGTCCTCTGACTGGTAACACTGGAGAACAGTCCAGTCCATGGTAACACTGGGATACTGTCCTGTGATTGGTAACACTGGGAAACCGTCCTGTGATTGGGAACACTGAAGAACAGTCCTGTGATTGGTAACACTGGGGAACAGCCCATTGATTGGTAACACAGGAGAACCGTCCAGTCATTGGAAACTCTGTCAAACCGTGCTGTGATAGGTAACACTGGGAAACCGTCCTGTGATTGGTAACACTGGAGAGCAGTCCTGTGATTGGTAACACTGGGGAACAGTACTGTGTTTGGTAACTCTGGAGAACTGTCCTGTGAGTGTTAACACTGGGGACCAGTCCTGTGATTGGTAACACTGGAGAACAGTCCTGTGATTGGTAACACTGGAGAACCGACCTGTTATTGGTAACACTGTAGAACAGTCCTGTGATTGGTAACACTGGAGAACAGTCCTGTGATTGGTAACACTTCGAAACCGTCCTCTGATTGGTAACACTGGAGAACAGTCTTCTGCTTGGTAACACTGGGAAACCATCCTCTGATTGGTAACGCTGGAGATCCGTCCAGTCCTTGGTAACACTGGGAAATCATCCTGTGATTGGTAACACTGGAGAACAGTCCTGTGATTGGTAACAATGGGGCACCGACCTGTGATTGGTAACACTAGAGAACAGTCCTGTGATTGGTAACGCTGGAGAACAGTCCTGAGAGTGGTAACACTGGCGACCCGTCCTGTGATTGGTTACACTGGGAAACCGCCCTGTGATTGGTAACACTGGAGAACAGTCCTGTGATTGGTAACACTAGTGAACAGTCCTGTTATTAGTTACACACGAGAACAATCCAGGCCTTGGTAACACTGGAGAACAGTCCTGTGATGGGTAACACTGGAGAACAATCCAGTCCTGGGTAACACTGGAGAACTTTCCTGTGATTGGTAACACTGGAGAACCAACATGGGATTGCTCTCACTTTTGAACCGTCATGAGATTTTTAACACTGGGGAACAGTCCTGTGATTGGTAACACTGGAGAGCAGACCTGTGAATGGTAACCCTGGAGACCTGTCCTGTGATTGGTAACAGTGGGGAACAGACCTGTGATTTGTAACATTGCGAAACCGCACTGTGATTGGTAACACTGGAGAACCGTCCTGTGATTGATAACACTGGAGAACAGTCCTGTGATTGGTAACACTGGGGAACAGTCCAGGGATTGGTAACAATGGAGAACTGTCCTGTGATTGTTAACACTGGGGAACAGTCCTGTGATTGGTAACACTGGAGAACCGACGTGTGATTGGTAACCTGGAGATCCGTCCTGTGATTGGTAATACTGGAGAGCAGTCCTGTGATTGGTAACACTGGCAAACCGTCCTGTGATTGGTAACACTGGAGAACAGTCCTGTGATTTGTAACACTGGGGAAGAGTTCTTTGTTTGGTAACACAGGAGAACCATGCTGTTATTGGTAACACTGGGAAACCGTCCTGTGATTGGTAACACTGGGAATCCGTCCTGTGATTGGTAACACTGGAGAACTGTCCTCTGATTGGTAACACTGGAGAGCAGTCCTGTGATTGGTAACATTGGGGAACAGTCCTGTGATTGGTAACAAAGGAGAACAGTCCTGTGATTGGTAACACTGGAGAACTGTGCTGTGATTGGTAACACTGGGGACCAGTCCTGTGATTGGAAACACTGGAGAACTGTCCTGCGATTGGTAACACTGGAAAACCGACCTGTGATTGGTAACACTGGAGAACAGTCCTGTGATTGGTAACGCTGGAGAAAAGTCCTGTGATTGGTAACACTGAAGAGCAGACCTGTGAATGGTTACCCTGGAGACCTGTCCTGTGATTGGTAGCACTGGAGAACCGACCTGTTACTGGTAACACTGGAGAACAGTCCTGTGATTGATAACACTGGAGAACAGACCTGTGATTGGTAACACTGGGGATCAGTCCTATGACTGGTAACACTGGAGAACTGCCCTGAGATGGGTAACGCTGGAGAACAGTCCTTTGATTGGTAACACAGGAGAACCGTCCATTCATTGGTAACACTGGGAACCCGTCCTGTGATTGGTAACAACGGTAAACCGTCCTTTGATGGGTAACACTGGGGAACAGTCCTGTGATTGGTAACATTGCGAAACCATCCTGTGATTGGGAAACACTGGAGACCCGTCCTGTGATTGGTAACACTGGGGAACACTGCTGTGATTGGTAACACTGGAGAACGGTCCTGTGATTGGTAACACTGGAGAACCATGCAGTCCTTGGTAAAACTGGGAAACCGGACTGTGATTGGTAACACTGGGAAACCGTGCTGTGATTGGTAACACTGGGAAACCGTGCTGTGATTGGTAACACTGGGAAACCGTCCTGTGATTGGTAACACTTGAGAACAGTCCTGTGATTGATTACACTGGAGAACCGACATGTGATTGTTAACACTGGAGAACAGAGCTGTGATTGGAAACACTGGAGAACAGTCCTGTGATTGGTAACGTTGGAGAGCACTCCTGTGACGGGTTACACTGGTGAACCGTCCTGTGATTGGTAACACCTGGGAAACCATCCTGTGATTGGAAACACTGGAGAAAAGTCATGTGATTGATGACATGGGAGAACAGTCCTGTGATTGGTAACACTGGAGAACAGTCCTGTCACTGGTAACACTGGCGACCCATCATGTGATTGGTAACACTGGGAAACCGTCCTGTGATTGGTAACACTGGAGAAAAGTCCTGTGATTGGTAACACTGGAGAACAGTGCTGTGATTTGTAACATTGGAGAACCGAACTGTGATTGGTAACACTGGAGATCCGTCCTGTGATTGGTAATACTGGAAAGCAGCCCTGTGATTGGTAACTCTGGTAAACCATCCTGTGATTGGTAACTCTGGGGAACAGTCCTGTGATTGGTAACATTGCGAAATCGTCCTGTGATTGGTAATACTGGAGAATAGTACGGTGATTGGTAACACTGGGAAACCGTCCTGAGATTGGTAACACTGGGGAACAGTCCTGTGATTGGTAACACTGGAGAACCGACCGGTGATTGGTAACACTGGAGAGCAGTCCATTGATTGATAACACTGGAGAACTGACTGTGATTGGTAACACTGGAGAACAGTCCTGTGATCGGTAACACTGGAGAACTCTCCTGTGATTGGTAACGCTGGAGAACAAACCTGTGACTGGTAACCTTGCGAAACCGTCCTGTGATTGGTAACACTGGGAAACCGTCCTGTGATTGGTAACACTGGAGAACATTCCGGTGATTGGTAACACTGGAGAACTGACCTGTTATTGTTTACAATGGAGAACAGTCCTGGGATTGGTAACACTGGAGAACCGACCTGTGTAGGGAACACTGGAGAACCGTCCTGTGATTGGTAACACTGGAGAACTGTCCTTTGACTGGTAACACTGGAGAACCGTCCAGTCTTTGGTAACACTGGGATACCGTCCAGTGATTGGTAACACTGGGAAATCGTCCTGTGATTGGTAACACTGGAGAACAGTCCTGTGATTTGTAACACTGGAGAACAGTCCTGTGATTGGTAACAGTGCAGAGCAGTCCTGTGATTGGTAACATTGGGGAACAGCCCTGCAATTGGTAACTCTGGAGAACCGACCTGTGATTGTTAACAATGGAGATCCGTCCTGTGATTGGTAACAATGATAAACCATCCTGTGATGGGTAACACTGGGGAGCAGTCCTGTGATTGCTAACCCTGGAGACCTGTCCTGTGATTGGTAACACTGGAGAACCGACCTGTGATTGGTAACACTGGAGAACAGTCCTGTGATTGATAACACTTGAGAACTGACCTGTGATTGGTAACACTTTAGACCAGTCCTGTGATTGGTAACCCTGGAGAACTGTCCTGTGATTGGTAACGCTGCAGAACAGTCCTGTGATTGGTAACATTGCAAAACCGTCCTGTGATTGGTAACACTGGAAAACCGTCCTGTGATTGGTGACACTGGAGAACTGTCCAGTGATTGGTAACACTGGAGTAACGACCTGTGATTGGTAACAATGGAGAGCAGTCCTATGATTGGTAACGCTAGAGAACAGTCCTGTGATTGGTAACACTGGGAAACCATCCTGTGATTGGTAAAACTGAAGAACAGTCCTGTGATTGGTAACACTGGAGAATAGTCCTATGATTGGTAACACTTGAGAACCGACCTGTGATTGGTAACACTGGAGAATAGTCCTGTGATTGGTAACGCTAGAAAACAGTCCTGTGACTGGTAACACTGGCGACCCGTCCTGTGATTGGTAACACTGGGAAACCGTCCGGTGATTGGTAACACTGAAGAACAGTCCTGTGATTGGTAACACTGGAGAAACGAAGTGAGAGTGGTAACACTGGAGAACCGTCCTGTGATTGGTAATACTGGAGAGTAGTCCAGTGATTGGTAAAACTGGAAAACGGTCTTTTAATTGGTAACACTGGGGAACAGTCGAGTGATTGGTAAAACTGAAGAACAGTCCTGTGATTGGTAACACTGGAGAATAGTCCTATGATTGGTAACACTTGAGAACCGACCTGTGATTGGTAACACTGGAGAACAGTCCTGTGATTGGTAACGCTAGAAAACAGTCCTGTGACTGGTAACACTGTCGACCCGTCCTGTGATTGGTAACACTGGGAAACCGTCCTGTGATTGGTAACACTGAAGAACAGTCCTGTGATTGGTAACACTGGAGAAACGAAGTGAGATTGGTAACACTGGAGAACCGTCCTGTGATTGGTAACACTGGGAAACCATCCTGTGATTGGTAAAACTGAAGAACAGTCCTGTGATTGGTAACACTGGAGAATAGTCCTATGATTGGTAACACTTGAGAACCGACCTGTGATTGGTAACACTGGAGAATAGTCCTGTGATTGGTAACGCTAGAAAACAGTCCTGTGACTGGTAACACTGGCGACCCGTCCTGTGATTGGTAACACTGGGAAACCGTCCTGTGATTGGTAACACTGAAGAACAGTCCTGTGATTGGTAACACTGGAGAAACGAAGTGAGAGTGGTAACACTGGAGAACCGTCCTGTGATTGGTAATACTGGAGAGTAGTCCAGTGATTGGTAAAACTGGGAAACCGTCCTGTGATTGGTAACACTGGGGAACAGTCGAGTGATTGGTAAAACTGAAGAACAGTCCTGTGATTGGTAACACTGGAGAATAGTCCTATGATTGGTAACACTTGAGAACCGACCTGTGATTGGTAACACTGGAGAACAGTCCTGTGATTGGTAACGCTAGAAAACAGTCCTGTGACTGGTAACACTGTCGACCCGTCCTGTGATTGGTAACACTGGGAAACCGTCCTGTGATTGGTAACACTGAAGAACAGTCCTGTGATTGGTAACACTGGAGAAACGAAGTGAGATTGGTAACACTGGAGAACCGTCCTGTGATTGGTAACACGGGGGAACAGTCCTGTGATTGGTAGCATTGCGAAACCGTACTGTGATTGGTAACACTGGGGAACAGTCGAGTGATTGGTAACACTGGAGAACAGTCCTGTGATTGGTAACACTGGAGAACTGTCCTGTGATTGGTAACACTGGGGACCAGTCCTGTGATTGGTAACACTGAAGATCTGTCCTGTGATTGGTAACACTGGAAAACCGACCTGTGATTGTTAACACTGGATAACAGACCTGTGATTGGTAAAGCTGGAGAACAGTCCTGTGATTGGTAACACTGTGAAACCATCCTGTGATTGGTAACGCTGGAGAACAGTCCTGTGATTGGTAACACTGGGAAACCGTCCTGTGATTGGTAACGCTGTAGAACAGTCCTGTGATTGTTAACACTGGAGAACCGTCCTGTGATTGGTAAGACAGGAGAGCAGCCCTCTGACTGGTAACACTGGAGAACCGTCCAGTCCTTGGGAACACTGGTATACTGTCCTGTGATTGGTAACACTGGGAAAACGTGCTGTGATTGGTAACACTGGGAAACCGTGCTGTGATTGGGAACACTGGGAAACTGTCCTGTGATTGGTAACACTTGAGAACAGTCCTGTGATTGGTAACACTGGAGAACCGATACGTGATTGTTAACACTGGAGAACAGTCCTGTGACAGGTAACACTGGTGACCCGTTCTGTGATTGGTAACACTGGGAAACCACCCCTGTGATTGGTAACACTGGAGAACAGTCCTGTGATTGGTAACGCTGGAGAACCGAACTGCGATTTGTAACACTGGAGATCCGTTCTGTGATTGGTAACACTGGAGAACCGTCGTGTGATTAGTAACACTGCGGAACAGTCCAGGGATTGGTAACACTGGAGAACTGTCCTGTGATTGGTAACACTGGGGAACAGTCCTGTGATTGGTAAACATGGAGACCTGTCCTGTGATTGGTAACACTGGAGAACAGTCCTGTGATTGATAACACTGGAGAACAGACCTGTGATTGGAAACACTGGAGAACAATCCTGTGATTGGTAACACTGGAGAACTGTCCTGCGATTGGTAACACTGGAGAACAGTCCTTTGATTGGTGACATTGCGAAACCGTCCTGTGATTGGTAACACTGGGGAACAGTCCTATGATTGGTAAACATGGAGACCTGTCCTGTGATTGGTAACACTGGAAAACAGTCCTGTGATTGATAACACTGGAGAACAGACCTGTGATTGGAAACACTGGAGAACAATCCTGTGATTGGTAACACTGGAGAACTGTCCTGTGATTGGTAACACTGGAGAACAGTCCTGTGATTGGTAACATTGCGAAACCGTCCTGTGATTGGTAACAATGGGAAAGCGTCCTGTGATTGGTAACACTGGAGAACATTCCGGTGATTGGTAACACTGGAGAACCGACCGGTTATTGTTTACAATGGAGAACAGTGCTGTGATTGGTAACACTGGAGAACCGACCTGTGTAGGGAACAATGGAGAACTGTCCTGTGATTGGTAACACTGGAGAACAGTCCTCTGACTGGTAACACTGGAGAACCATCCAGTCTTTGGTAACACTGGGATACCGTCCTGTGATTGATAACACTGGGAAACCGTCCTGTGATTGGTAACACTGGAGAACAGTGCTGTGATTTGTAACACTGGGGAACAGTTCTTTGGTTGGTAACACAGGAGAACCGTCCAGTCATTGGTAACACTGGGAACCCGTCCTTTGATTGGTAACGCTTGGAAACCATCCTGTGATTGATAACACTGGAGAACAGTCCTGAGATTGGTAACACTGGAGAACAGTCCTGTGATTGGTAACACTGGAGAGCAGTCCTGTGATTGGTAACATTGGGGAACAGTCCTGTGATTGGTAACAATGATAAACCGACCTGTGATTGGTATCACTGGAGATCCGTCCTGTGATTGGTAATACTGGAGAGCAGTCCTGTGATTGGTAACAATGATAAACCGTCCTGTGATGGGTAACACTGGGGAGCAGTCCTGTCATTGGTAACATTGTGAAACCATCATGTGATTGGTAACACTGGAGAACCGAACAGTGATTGGTAACACTGGACAACTGTCCTGTGATTGGTAACACTGGTGAACTGGCCTGTGATTGTTAACGCTGGAGAACAGTACAGTGATTTGCAACATTGCGAGACCGTCCTGTGATTGGTAACACTGGGAAATCGTCCTGTGATTGGTAACACTGGAGAACAGTCCGTTGATTGATAACACTGGAGAACCGAACTGTGATTGGTAACACTGGAGAACAGTCCTGTGATTGGTAACACTGGAGAACCGAACTGTGATTGGTAACACTGGAGAACAGTCCTGTGATTGGTAACGCTGGGAAACCATCCTTTGTTTGGTAACACTGAAGAACAGTCCTGTGATTGGTAACACTGGAGAACAGTCCTGTGATTGGTAACACTGGAGAACCGAACTGTGATTGGTAACACTGGAGAACCATCCCGTGATTGTTAATACTGGAGAGCATTCCTGTGATTGGTAACACTGGGTAACCGTCCTGTGATTAGTAACACTGGGGAACAGTCCTGTGATTGGTAACCCTGGAGACCTGTCCTGTAATTGGTAACACTGGAGAACCGACCTTTGATTCGTAACCCTGGAGAACAGTCCTGTGATTGATAACACTGGAGAATCGACCTGTGATTGGTAACACAGGAGAACAGTCCTATGATTGGTAACACTGGAGAGCAGTCCTGTGATTAGTAACACTGGGGAACTATCCTTTCATTGGTAGCACAGGGTAACCGTGCTGTGATTGGTAACACTGGGAATCCGTCCTGCGATTGGTGAAATTGGAGAACAGTCCTGTGATTGGTAACACTGGAGAGCAGTCCTGTGATTGGAAACACTGGGGAACAGTCCTGTGATTGGTAACACTGGAGAACAGTCCGTTGATTGATAACACTGGAGAACCGACCTGTGATTGGTAACACTGGAGAACTGTCCTGTGATTGGTAACACTGGAGAACCGAACTGTGATTGGTAACACTGGAGAACTGTCCTGTGATTGGTAACACTGGAGAACCGAACTGTGATTGGTAACACTGGAGAACTGTCCTGTGATTAGTAACACTGGAGAACCGACCTGTTATTGTTTACAATGGAGAACAGTCCTGGGATTGGTAACACTGGAGAACCGACTTGTGTAGGGAACACTGGAGAACCTTCCTGTGATTGGTAACACTGGAGAACTGTCCTGTGATTGGTAACACTGGAGAACTGGCCTGTGATTGTTAACGCTGGAGAACAGTACAGTGATTTGTAACATTGCGAAACCGTCCGTTGATTGATAACACTGGAGAACCGACCTGTGATTGGTAACACTGGAGAACAGTCCTGTGAATGGTGACACTGGCGACCCGTCCTGTGATTGGTAACACTGGGAAACCGTCCTGTGATTGGTAACACTGAAGAACAGTCCTGTGATTGGTAACACAGGAGAACCGAAATGAGATTGGTAACACTGGAGAACCGTCCTGTGATTGGTAATTCTGGAGAGTAGTCCTGTGATTGGTAAAACTGGGAAACCGTCATGTGATTGGTAACACGGGGGAAGGGTCCTGTGATTGGTAGCATTGCGAAACCGTACTGTGATTGGTAACACTGGGGAACAGTCCTGTGATTGGTAACACTGGAGAACAGTGCTGTGATTGCAAACACTGGAAACCGACCTGTGATTGGTAACACTGGAGAAAAGTCCTGTGATTGGTAACACTGGAGAACAGTCCTGTGATTTGTAACACTGGAGAACAGTCCTGTGACTGGTAACACTGGTGACCCGTCCTGTGATTGGTAACACTGGGAAACCGCCCTGTGATTGGTAACACTGAAGAAAAGTTCTGTGATTGGTAACACTGGAGAACAGTCCTGTGATTGGTAACACTGGAGAACAGACCTGTGATTTGTAACACTGGAGATCCGTCCTGTGATTGGTAATACTGGAGAGCAGTCCTGTGATTGGTAACAATGGTAAACCGTCCTGTGATTGGTAAAATTGGGGAACAGTCCTGTGATTGGTAACATTGCGAAACCGTCCTGTGATTGGTAACACTGGAGATCCGTCGTGTGATTGGTAACACTGGGGAACAGTCCTGGGATTGGTAACACTGGAGAACTGTCCTGTGATTGGTAAAACTGGGGAACAGTCCTGTGATTGGTAAACATGGAGACCTGTCCTGGGATTGGTAACACTGGAGAACCGACCTGTGATTGGTAACACTGGAGAACAGTCCTGTGATTGATAACACTGGAGAACAGACCTGTGATTGGTAACACTGGAGAACAATCCTGTGATTGGTAACACTGGGGAACTGTCCTGTGATTGGTAACGCTCGAGAACAGTCCTCTGACTGGTAACACTGGAGAACAGTCCAGTCCATGGTAACACTGGGATACTGTCCTGTGATTGGTAACACTGGGAAACTGTCCTGTGATTGGGAACACTGAAGAACAGTCCTGTGATTGGTAACACTGGGGAACAGCCCATTGATTGGTAACACAGGAGAACCGTCCAGTCATTGGAAACTCTGTCAAACCGTGCTGTGATAGGTAACACTAGGAAACGGTCCTGTGATTGGTAACACTGGAGAACATTCCTGTGATTGGTAACACTGGAGAGCTGTCCTGTGATTGGTAACACTGGGGAACAGTACTGTGTTTGGTAACTCTGGAGAACTGTCCTGTGAGTGGTAACACTGGGGACCAGTCCTGTGATTGGTAACACTGGAGAACTGTCCTGTGATTGGTAACACTGGAGAACCGACCTGTGATTGGTAACACTGGAGAACAGTCCTGTGATTGGTAACACTGGAGAACAGTCCTGTGATTGGTAACACTTCGAAACCGTCCTCTGATTGGTAACACTGGAGAACAGTCTTCTGCTTGGTAACACTGGGAAACCATCCTCTGATTGGTAATGCTGGAGATCCGTCCAGTCCTTGGTAACACTGGGAAATCATCCTGTGATTGGTAACACTGGAGAACAGTCCTGTGATTGGTAACAATGGGGCACCGACCTGTGATTGGTAACACTAGAGAACAGTCCTGTGATTGGTAATGCTGGAGTACAGTCCTGAGAGTGGTAACACTGGCGACCCGTCCTGTGATTTTTTATACTGGGAAACCGTCCTGTGATTGGTAACACTGGAGAACAGTCCTGTGATTGGTAACACTAGTGAACAGTCCTGTTATTGGTTACACACGAGAACAATCCAGTCCTTGGTAACACTGGAGAACAGTCCTGTGATGGGTAACACTGGAGAACAATCCAGTCCTGGGTAACACTGGAGAACTTTCCTGTGATTGGTAACACTGGAGAACCAACATGGGATTGCTCTCACTTTTGAACCGTCATGAGATTTTTAACACTGGGGAACAGTCCTGTGATTGGTAACACTGGAGAGCAGACCTGTGAATGGTAACCCTGGAGACCTGTCCTGTGATTGGTAACAGTGGGGAACAGTCCTGTGATTTGTAACATTGCGAAACCGCACTGTGATTGGTAATACTGGAGAACCGTCCTGTGATTGATAACACTGGAGAACAGTCCTGTGATTGGTAACACTGGGGAACAGTCCAGGGATTGGTAACAATGGAGAACTGTCCTGTGATTGTTAACACTGGGGAACAGTCCTGTGATTGGTAACACTGGAGAACCGACGTGTGATTGGTAACACTGGAGATCCGTCCTGTGATTGGTAATACTGGAGAGCAGTCCTGTGATTGGTAACACTGGCAAACCGTCCTGTGATTGGTAACACTGGAGAACAGTCCTGTGATTTGTAACACTGGGGAAGAGTTCTTTGATTGGTAACACAGGAGAACCATCCAGTCATTGGTAACACTGGGAAACCGTCCTGTGATTGGTAACACGGGGAATCCGTCCTGTGATTGGTAACACTGGAGAACCGTCCTGTGATTGGTAACACTGGAGAGCAGTCCTGTGATTGGTAACATTGGGGAACAGTCCTGTGATTGCTAACAAAGGAGAACAGTCCTGTGATTGGTAACACTGGAGAACTGTCCTGTGATTGGTAACACTGGGGACCAGTCCTGTGATTGGTAACACTGGAGAACTGTCCTGTGATTGGTAACACTGGAAAACTGACCTGTGATTGGTAACACTGGAGAACAGTCCTGTGATTGGTAACGCTGGAGAAAAGTCCTGTGATTGGTAACACTGGAGAGCAGACCTGTGAATGGTAACCCTGGAGACCTGTCCTGTGATTGGTAGCACTGGAGAACAGTCCTGTGATTGATAACACTGGAGAACCGACCTGTGATTGGTAACACTGGGGATCAGTCCTATGACTGGTAACACTGGAGAACTGCCCTGAGATAGGTAACGCTGGAGAACAGTCCTCGGACTGGTAACAATGGAGAACCGTCCAGTCCTTGCTAACACTGGGATACCGCCCTGTGATTGGTAGCACTGGCAAACCGTCCTGTGATTGGTAACACTGGAGAACAGTCCTGTGATTTGTAACACTGGGGAAGAGTTCTTTGATTGGTAACACAGGAGAACCATCCATTCATTGGTAACACTGGGAAACCGTCCTGTGATTGGTAACACTGGGAATCCGTCCTGTGATTGGTAACACTGGAGAATTGTCCTGTGATTGGTAACACTGGAGAGCAGTCCTGTGATTGGTAACATTGGGGAACAGTCCTGTGATTGGTAACAAAGGAGAACAATACTGTGATTGGTAACACTGGAGAACTGTCCTGTGATTGGTAACACTGGGGACCAGTCCTGTGCTTGGTAACACTGGAGAACTGTCCTGTAATTGGTAACACTGGAAAACCGACCTGTGATTGGTAACACTGGAGAACAGTCCTGTGATTGGTAACGCTGGAGAACAGCCATGTGATTGGTAACACTGGAAAACCGTCCTGCGATTGGTAACGCTGGAGAACAGTCCAGTCCTTGTTAAAACTGGGAAACCGTCCTGTGATTGGTAACGCTTGAGAACCGTCCAGTCCTTGGTAACACTGGGAAACCGTCCTGTGATTGGTAACGCTGTAGAACAGTCCTGTGATGGTAAAATTGGAGAACCGACCTGTGATTGGTAACACTGGATAACCGTCCTGTGATTGGTAATACTGGAGAGCCATCCTCTGACTGGTAACACTGGAGAACCGTCCAATCCTTGGGAACACTGGGATACTGTCCTTTGATTGGTAACACTGGGAAACCGTCCTGTGATTGGTAACACTGGAGAACAGTCCTCTGATTGGTAACACTGGGGAACAGTCCTGTGATTGGTAACACTGGAGAACTGTCCTGTGATTGGTAACACTGAAGAACTGTCCTGTGATTGGTAACACTGGAACACCGACCTGTGATTGGTAAAACTGGAGAACAGTCCTGTGATTGGTAACACTGGGAAACTATCCTGTGATTGGTAACGCTTGAGAACAGTCCTGTGATTAGTAACACTGGGAAACCGTCCTGTGATTGGTAACGCTGGTGAACCGACCAGTCCTTGGTAATATTGGGAAATAGTCCTGTGATTGGTAACTCTGGATAACCGTTCTGAGATTGGTAACACTGGAGAACCATCCAGTCCTTGATAACACTGGGAAACCGGACTGTGATTGGTAACACTGGGAAACCGTCATGTGATTGGTAACACTGGAGAACAGTCCTGAGATTGGTAACACTGGAGAACCGACATGTGATTGGTATCACTGGAGAACAGTGCTGTGATTGGTAACACTGGAGAATCAACCTGTGATTGGTAACACTGGAGAACAGTCGTGTGATTGGTAACGCTGGAGAGCAATCTTATGACTGGTAACACTGGCGACGCGTCCTGTGATTGGTAACACTGGGAAACCGTCCTGTGAATGGTAACGCTGGAGAACAGTCCTGTGATTGGTAACACTGGAGAACAGTCCTGTGATTGGTAACACTGGAGAACAGTCCTGTGATTGGTAACACTGGCGACCCGTCCTGTGATTGGTAACACTGGAGAACAGTCCTGTGATTGGTAACATTGGAGAAATGTCCTGTGATTGGTAACGCTGGAGAACAGTCCTCTGACTGGTAACACTGGAGAACCGTCCAGTCCTTGGTAACACTGGGATACCGTCCTGTGATTGGCAACACTGGGAAACCATCCTGTGATTGGAAACACTGGAGAACAATCCTGTGATTGGTAACACTGGGAAACCGTCCTGTGATTGGTAACACTGGAGAACTGTCCTGTGATTGGTAACACTAAAGAGCAGTCCTGTGATTGGTAACATTGGGGAACAGTCCTGTGATTGGTAACAAATGAAACAGTCCTGTGATTGGTAACACTGGAGAACTGTCCTGTGATTGGTAACAATGGAAAACCGACCTGTGATTGGTAACACTGGCGAACAGTCCTGTGATTGGTAACGCTGGAGAACAGTCCTGTGATTGGTAACACTTCGAAACCTTCCTGCGATTGGTAACGCTGGATAACAGTCCTCTGATTGGTAACACAGGAAATCGTCCTGTGATTGGTAACGCTGGAGAACTGTCCAGTCCTTGGTAACACTGGGAAAACTTCCTGTGATTGGTAACGCTGTAGAACAGTCCTGTGATTGGTATCACTGGAGAACCGAACTGTGATCGGTAAAACTGGAGAACCGTCCTGTGATTGGTAATACTGGAGAGCAATCCTCTGACTGGTAAAACTGGAGAACCGTCCAGTCCATGGGAACACAGGAATACTGTCCTGTGATTGGTAATACTGGGAAACCGTCCTGTGATTGGTAACACTGGAGAACAGTCCTGTGATTGGTAACTCTGGGGAACAGTCCTGTGATTGGTAACACTGGAGAACAGTCCTGTGATTGGTAACACTGGAGCACTGTCCTGTGATTGGTAACACTGAAGAACTTCCTGTGATTGCTAACAATGGAAAACCGACCAGTGATTAGGTAACACTGGAGAACAGTCCTGTGATTGGTAACACTGGAGAACAGTCCTGTGATTGGTAACACTGGGAAACCATCCTGTGATTGGTAACGCTTGAGAACAGTCCTGTGATATGTAACACTGGGAAACCGTCCTGTGATTGGTAATGCTGGAGAACCGTCCAGTCCTTGGTGACACTGGGAAATATTCCTGTGATTGGTAACTCTGGAGAACCGTTCTGAGATTGGTAACACTGGAGAACCAACCAGTCCTTGGTAACACTGGGAAACCGGACTGTGATTGGTAACACTGGGAAACCGTGCTGTGATAGGTAACAATGGGAAACCATCATGTGATTGGTAACATTGGAGAACAGTCCGGTGATTGGTAACCCTGGAGAACCGACCTGTGATTGGTAACACTGGAGAACAATCCTGTGATTGGTAACACTGGAGAACCGACTTGTGTAGGGAACACTGGAGAACTGTCCTGTGATTGGTAACGCTGGAGAACAGTCCTCTGACTGGTAAAACTGGAGAACCGTCCAGTCCTTGGTAACACTGGTACACCGTCCTGTGATTCGTAACACTGGGAAACCGTTCGGTGATTGGTAACACTGGAGAACAGTTCTGTGATTGATAACACTGGAGAACCGACATGTGATTGGTAAAACTGGAGAACAGTCCTTTGATTGGTAACACAGGAGAACCGTCCATTCATTGGTAACACTGGGAACCCGTCCTGTGATTGGTAACGCTGGGAAACCGTCCTGTGATTGGTAAGACTGGAGAACAGTCGAGTGATTTGTAACACTGGGGAACAGTCCTTTGATTGGTAACACAGGAGAACCGTCCATTCATTGGTAACACTGGGAACCCGTCCTGTGATTGGTAACAACGGTAAACCGTCCTTTGATGGGTAACACTGGGGAACAGTCCTGTGATTGGTAACATTGCGAAACCATCCTGTGATTGGGAAACACTGGAGACCCGTCCTGTGATTGGTAACACTGGGGAACCGTGCTGTGATTGGTAACACTGGGAAACCGTGCTGTGATTGGTAACACTGGGAAACCGTCCTGTGATTGGTAACACTGGAGAACAGAGCTGTGATTGGAAACACTGGAGAACAGTCCTGTGATTGGTAACGTTGGAGAGCACTCCTGTGACGCGTTACACTGGTGAACCGTCCTGTGATTGGTAACACCTGGGAAACCATCCTGTGATTGGAAACACTGGAGAAAAGTCATGTGATTGATGACACGGGAGAACAGTCCTGTGATTGGTAACACTGGAGAACAGTCCTGTCACTGGTAACACTGGCGACCCATCCTGTGATTGGTAAAACTGGGAAACCGTCCTGTGATTGGTAACACTGGAGAAAAGTCCTGTGATTGGTAACACTGGAGAACAGTGCTGTGATTTGTAACATTGGAGAACCGAACTGTGATTGGTAACACTGGAGATCCGTCCTGTGATTGGTAATACTGGAAAGCAGCCCTGTGATTGGTAACTCTGGTAAACCATCCTGTGATTGGTAACTCTGGGGAACAGTCCTGTGATTGGTAACATTGCGAAACCGTCCTGTGATTGGTAACACTGGAGAACCGTCGTGTGATTGGTAACACTGGGGAACAGTCCTATGATTGGTAAACATGGAGACCTGTCCTGTGATTGGTAACACTGGAGAACCGACCGGTGATTGGTAACACTGGAGAGCAGTCCATTGATTGATAACACTGGAGAACTGACTGTGATTGGTAACACTGGAGAACAGTCCTGTGATCGGTAACACTGGAGAACTCTCCTGTGATTGGTAACGCTGGAGAACAAACCTGTGACTGGTAACATTGCGAAACCGTCCTGTGATTGGTAACACTGGGAAACCGTCCTGTGATAGGTAACACTGGAGAACATTCCGGTGATTGGTAACACTGGAGAACCGACCTGTTATTGTTTACAATGGAGAACAGTCCTGGGATTGGTAACACTGGAGAACCGACCTGTGTAGGGAACACTGGAGAACCGTCCTGTGATTGGTAACACTGGAGAACAGTCCTCTGACTGGTAACACTGGAGAACCGTCCAGTCTTTGGTAACACTGGGATACCGTCCAGTGATTGGTAACACTGGGTAAGCGTCCTGTGATTGGTAACACTGGAGAACAGTCCTGTGATTTGTAACACTGGAAAACAGTCCTGTGATTGGTAACAGTGCAGAGCAGTCCTGTGATTGGTAACATTGGGGAACAGCCCTGCAATTGGTAACTCTGGAGAACCGACCTGTGATTGTTAACAATGGAGATCCGTCCTGTGATTGGTAACAATGATAAACCATCCTGTGATGGGTAACACTGGGGAGCAGTCCTGTGATTGGTAACACTGGGGAACAGTGCTGGGATTGGTAACACTGGAGAACCGTCCTGTGATTGGTAACACTGGAGAACAGTGGTGGGATTGGTAACACTGGAGAACTGTCCTGTGATTGGTAACACTGGGGAACACTCCTGTGATTGGTAACCCTGGAGACCTGTCCTGTGATTGGTAACACTGGAGACCGACCTGTGATTGGTAACACTGGAGAACAGTCCTGTGATTGATAACACTTGAGAACTGACCTGTGATTGGTAACACTTTAGACCAGTCCTGTGATTGGTAACACTGGAGAACTGTCCTGTGATTGGTAACGCTGCAGAACAGTCCTCTGATTGGTAACATTGCGAAACCGTCCTGTGATTGGTAACACTGTAAAACCATCCTGTGATTGGTGACACTGGAGAACTGTCCAGTGATTGGTAACACTGGAGTAACGACCTGTGATTGGTAACACTGGAGAGCAGTCCTATGATTGGTAACACTTGAGAACCGACCTGTGATTGGTAACACTGGAGAACAGTCCTGTGATTGGTAACGCTAGAAAACAGTCCTGTGACTGGTAACACTGGCGAACCGTCCTGTGATTGGTAACACTGGGAAACCATCCTGTGATTGGTAAAACTGAAGAACAGTCCTGTGATTGGTAACACTGGAGAATAGTCCTATGATTGGTAACACTTGAGAACCGACCTGTGATTGGTAACACTGGAGAACAGTCCTGTGATTGGTAACGCTAGAAAACAGTCCTGTGACTGGTAACACTGGCGACCCGTCCTGTGATTGGTAACACTGGGAAACCGTCCTGTGATTGGTAATACTGAAGAACAGTCCTGTGATTGGTAACACTGGAGAAACGAAGTGAGATTGGTAACACTGGAGAACCGTCCTGTGATTGGTAATACTGGAGAGTAGTCCAGTGACTGGTAAAACTGGGAAACCGTCCTGTGATTGGTAACACGGGGGAACAGTCCTGTGATTGGTAGCATTGCGAAACCGTACTGTGATTGGTAACACTGGGGAACAGTCGAGTGATTGGTAACACTGGAGAACAGTCCTGTGATTGGTAACACTGGAGAACTGTCCTGTGATTGGTAACACTGGGGACCAGTCCTGTGATTGGTAACACTGAAGATCTGTCCTGTGATTGGTAACACTGGAAAACCGACCTGTGATTGTTAACACTGGATAACAGACCTGTGATTGGTAAAGCTGGAGAACAGTCCTGTGATTGGTAACACTGTGAAACCATCCTGTGATTGGTAACGCTGGAGAACAGTCCTGTGATTGGTAACACTGGGAAACCGTCCTGTGATTGATAACGCTGGAGAACAGTCCTCTGATTGGTAACACTGGAGAACCGACCTGTGATTGGTAACACTGGAGAACCGTCCTGTAATTGGTAAGACAGGAGAGCAGCCCTCTGACTGGTAACGCTGGAGAACCGTCCAGTCCTTGGGAACACTGGGATACTGTCCTGTGATTGGTAACACTGGGAAAACGTACTGTGATTGGTAACACTGGGAAACCGTGCTGTGATTGGGAACACTGGGAAACTGTCCTGTGATTGGTAAAACTTGAGAACAGTCCTGTGATTGGTAACACTGGAGAACCGATACGTGATTGTTAACACTGGAGAACAGTCCTGTGACTGGTAACACTGGCGACCCGTCCTGCGATTGGTAACACTGGGAAACCACCCCTGTGATTGGTAACACTGGAGAACAGTCCTGTGATTGGTAACACTGGAGAACCGACCTGTGATTTGTAACACTGGAGATCCGTTCTGTGATTGGTAATACTGGAGAGCAGTCCTGTGATTGGTAACAATGGTAAACCGTCCTGTGATTGGTAAAACTGGGGAACAGTCCTGTGATTGGTAACATTGTGAAACCGTCCTGTGATTGGTAACACTGGAGAACCGTCGTGGGATTGGTAACACTGGGGAACAGTCCAGGTATTGGTAACACTGGAGAACTGTCCTGTGATTGGTAACACTGGGGAACAGTCCTGTGATTGGTAAACATGGAGACCTGTCCTGTGATTAGTAACACTGGAGAACAGTCCTGTGATTGGTAACACTGGAGAACAGTCCTGTGATTGATAACACTGGAGAACAGACCTGTGATTGGAAACACTGGAGAACAATCCTGTGATTGGTAACACTGGAGAACTGTCCTGTGATTGGTAACACTGGAGAACAGTCCTGTGATTGGTAACATTGCAAAACCGTCCTGTGATTGGTAACAATGGGAAAGCGTCCTGTGATTGGTAACACTGGAGAACATTCCGGTGATTGGTAACACTGGAGAACCGACCGGTTATTGTTTACAATGGAGAACAGTGCTGTGATTGGTAACACTGGAGAACCGACCTGTGTAGGGAACAATGGAGAACTGTCCTGTGATTGGTAACACTGGAGAACAGTCCTGTGATGGGTAACACTGGAGAACCGACCTGTGATTGGTAACACTGGAGAACCGTCCTGTGATTGTTAATACTGGAGAGCTTTCCTGTGATTGGTAACACTGGGTAACCGTCCTGTGATTAGTGACACTGGGGAACAGTCCTGTGATTGGTAACCCTGGAGACCTGTCCTGTAATTGGTAACACTGGAGAACCGACCTTTGATTCGTAAACCTGGAGAACAGTCCTGTGATTGATAACACTGGAGAACCGACCTGTGATTGGTAACACAGGAGAACAGTCCTGTGATTGGTAACACTGGAGAACAGTCCTGTGATTAGTAACACTGGGGAACTATCCTTTCATTGGTAACACAGGGTAACCGTGCTGTGATTGGTAACACTGGGAAACCGTCCTGCGATTGGTGAAATTGGAGAACAGTCCTGTGATTGGTAACACTGGAGAGCAGTCCTGTGATTGGAAACACTGGGGAACAATCCTGTGGTTGGTAACATTGGGGAACAGTCCTGTGATTGGTAACACTGGGAAACCGTCCTGTGATTGGTAACGCTGGAGAACAGTCCTCTGATTGGTAACACTGGAGAACCGACCTGTGATTGGTAACACTGGAGAACCGTCCTGTAATTGGTAAGACAGGAGAGCAGCCCTCTGACTGGTAACGCTGGAGAACCGTCCAGTCCTTGGGAACACTGGGATACTGTCCTGTGATTGGTAACACTGGGAAAACGTACTGTGATTGGTAACACTGGGAAACCGTGCTGTGATTGGGAACACTGGGAAACTGTCCTGTGATTGGTAAAACTTGAGAACAGTCCTGTGATTGGTAACACTGGAGAACCGATACGTGATTGTTAACACTGGAGAACAGTCCTGTGACTGGTAACACTGGCGACCCGTCCTGTGATTGGTAACACTGGGAAACCACCCCTGTGATTGGTAACACTGGAGAACAGTCCTGTGATTGGTAACACTGGAGAACCGACCTGTGATTTGTAACACTGGAGATCCGTTCTGTGATTGGTAATACTGGAGAGCAGTCCTGTGATTGGTAACAATGGTAAACCATCCTGTGATTGGTAAAACTGGGGAACAGTCCTGTGATTGGTAACATTGTGAAACCGTCCTGTGATTGGTAACACTGGAGAACCGTCGTGGGATTGGTAACACTGGGGAACAGTCCAGGTATTGGTAACACTGGAGAACTGTCCTGTGATTGGTAACACTGGGGAACAGTCCTGTGATTGGTAAACATGGAGACCTGTCCTGTGATTAGTAACACTGGAGAACAGTCCTGTGATTGGTAACACTGGAGAACAGTCCTGTGATTGATAACACTGGAGAACAGACCTGTGATTGGAAACACTGGAGAACAATCCTGTGATTGGTAACACTGGAGAACTGTCCTGTGATTGGTAACACTGGAGAACAGTCCTGTGATTGGTAACATTGCAAAACCGTCCTGTGATTGGTAACAATGGGAAAGCGTCCTGTGATTGGTAACACTGGAGAACATTCCGGTGATTGGTAACACTGGAGAACCGACCGGTTATTGTTTACAATGGAGAACAGTGCTGTGATTGGTAACACTGGAGAACCGACCTGTGTAGGGAACAATGGAGAACTGTCCTGTGATTGGTAACACTGGAGAACAGTCCTCTGACTGGTAACACAGGAGAACCGTCCAGTCATTGGTAACACTGGGAACCCGTCCTTTGATTGGTAACGCTTGGAAACCATCCTGTGATTGGTAACAATGGAGAACAGTCCTGAGATTGGTAACACTGGAGAACAGTCCTGTGATTGGTAACACTGGAGAGCAGTCCTCTGATTGGTAACATTGGGGAACAGTCCTGTGATTGGTAACAATGATAAACCGACCTGTGATTGGTAACACTGGAGATCCGTCCTGTGATTGGTAATACTGGAGAGCAGTCCTGTGATTGGTAACAAAGATAAATCGTCCTGTGATGGGTAACACTGGGGAGCAGTCCTGTGATTGGTAACATTGCGAAACCATCATGTGATTGGTAACACTGGAGAACCGAACTGTGATTGGTAACACTGGACAACTGTCCTGTGATTGGTAACACTGGTGAACTGGCCTGTGATTGTTAACGCTGGAGAACAGTACAGTGATTTGTAACATTGCGAGACCATCCTGTGATTGGTAACACTGGGAAATCGTCCTGTGATTGGTAACACTGGAGAACAGTCCGTTGATTGATAACACTGGAGAACCGACCTGCGATTGGTAACACTGGAGAACAGTCCTGTGATTGGTAACACTGGAGAACCGAATTGTGATTGGTAACACTGGAGAACAGTCCTGTGATTGGTAACGCTGGAGAACAGTCCTGTGACTGGTAACACTGGCGACCCGTCCTGTGATTGGTAACCCTGGGAAACCGTCCTTTGTTTGGTAACACTGAAGAACAGTCCTGTGATTGGTAACACTGGAGAACAGTCCTGTGATGGGTAACACTGGAGAACCGACCTGTGATTGGTAACACTGGAGAACCGTCCTGTGATTGTTAATACTGGAGAGCATTCCTGTGATTGGTAACACTGGGTAACCGTCCTGTGATTAGTGACACTGGGGAACAGTCCTGTGATTGGTAACCCTGGAGACCTGTCCTGTAGTTGGTAACACTGGAGAACCGACCTTTGATTCGTAACCCTGGAGAACAGTCCTGTGATTGATAACACTGGAGAACCGACCTGTGATTGGTAACACAGGAGAACAGTCCTGTGATTGGTAACACTGGAGAACAGTCCTGTGATTAGTAACACTGGGGAACTATCCTTTCATTAGTAACACAGGGTAACCGTGCTGTGATTGGTAACACTGGGAATCCGTCCTGCGATTGGTGAAATTGGTGAACAGTCCTGTGATTGGTAACACTGGAGAGCAGTCCTGTGATTGGAAACACTGGGGAACAATCCTGTGATTGGTAACATTGGGGAACAGTCCTGTGATTGGTAACAATGATAAACCGACCTGTGATTGGTAACACTGGAGATCCGTCCTGTGATTGGTAATACTGGCGAGCAGTCCTGTGATTGGTAACAATGATAAACCATCCTGTGATGGGTAACACTGGGGAGCAGTCCTGTGATTGGTAACATGGCGAAACAATCATGTGATTGGTAACACTGGAGAACCGAACTGTGATTGGTAACACTGGACAACAGTCCTGTGATTGGTAACACTGGAGAACTGGCCTGTGATTGTTAACGCTGGAGAACGGTACAGTGATTTGTAACATTGCGAGACCGTCCTGTGATTGGTAACACTGGGAAATCGTCCTGTGATTGGTAACACTGGAGAACAGTCCGTTGATTGATAACACTGGAGAACCGACCTGTGATTGGTAACACTGGAGAACAGTCCTGTGATTGGTAACACTGGAGAACCGAACTGTGATTGGGAACGCTGGAGAACAGTCCTGTGACTGGTAACACTGGCGACCTGTCCTGTGATTGGTAACAATGGGAAACTGTCCTTTGTTTGGTAACACTGAAGACAGTCCTGTGATTGGTAACACTGGGGAACAGTCCGTTGATTGATAACACTGGAGAACCGACCTGTGATTGGTAACACTGGAGAAGCGTCCTGTGAGTGTTAACACTGGAGAGCATTCCTGTGATTGGTAACACTGGGTAACTGTCCTGTGATTAGTAACACTGGGGAACAGTCCTGTGATTGGTAACCCTGGAGACCTGTCCTGTAATTGGTAACACTAGAGAACCGACCTTTGATTGGCAACCCTGGAGAACAGTCCTGTGATTGATAACACTGGAGAACCGACCTGTGATTGGTAACACTGGAGAACAGTCCTGTGATTGGTAACACTGGAGAACAGTCCTGTGATTAGTAACACTGGGGAACTATCCTTTCATTGGTAACACAGGGTAACCATGCTGTGATTGGTAACACTGGGAATCCGTCCTGCGATTGGTGAAACTGGAGAACAGTCCTGTGATTGGTAACACTGGAGAACAGTCCTGTGATTGGTAACGCTAGAAAACAGTCCTGTGACTGGTAACACTGGCGACCCGTCCTGTGATTGGTAACACTGGAGAAACGAAGTGAGATTGGTAACACTGGAGAACCGTCCTGTGATTAGTAATACTGGAGAGTAGTCCAGTGATTGGTAAAACTGGGAAACCGTCCTGTGATTGGTAACACGGGGGAACAGTCCTGTGATTGGTAGCATTGCGAAACCGTACTGTGATTGGTAACACTGGGGAACAGTCGAGTGATTGGTAACACTGGAGAACAGTCCTGTGATTGGTAACACTGGAGAACTGTCCTGTGATTGGTAACACTGGGGACCAGTCCTGTGATTGGTAACACTGAAGATCTGTCCTGTGATTGGTAACACTGGAAAACCAACCTGTGATTGTTAACACTGGATAACAGACCTGTGATTGGTAAAGCTGGAGAACAGTCCTGTGATTGGTAACACTGTGAAACCATCCTGTGATTGGTAACGCTGGAGAACAGTCCTGTGATTGGTAACACTGGGAAACCGTCCTGTGATTGGTAACCCTGGAGAACAGTCCTCTGATTGGTAACACTGGAGAACCGACCTGTGATTGGTAACACTGGAGAACCGTCCTGTAATTGGTAAGACAGGAGAGCAGCCCTCTGACTGGTAACGCTGGAGAACCGTCCAGTCCTTGGGAACACTGGGATACTGTCCTGTGATTGGTAACACTGGGAAAACGTACTGTGATTGGTAACACTGGGAAACCGTGCTGTGATTGGGAACACTGGGAAACTGTCCTGTGATTGGTAAAACTTGAGAACAGTCCTGTGATTGGTAACACTGGAGAACCGATACGTGATTGTTAACACTGGAGAACAGTCCTGTGACTGGTAACACTGGCGAACCGTCCTGTGATTGGTAACACTGGGAAACCACCCCTGTGATTGGTAACACTGGAGAACAGTCCTGTGATTGGTAACACTGGAGAACCGACCTGTGATTTGTAACACTGGAGATCCGTTCTGTGATTGGTAATACTGGAGAGCAGTCCTGTGATTGGTAACAATGGTAAACCATCCTGTGATTGGTAAAACTGGGGAACAGTCCTGTGATTGGTAACATTGTGAAACCGTCCTGTGATTGGTAACACTGGAGAACCGTCGTGGGATTGGTAACACTGGGGAACAGTCCAGGTATTGGTAACACTGGAGAACTGTCCTGTGATTGGTAACACTGGGGAACAGTCCTGTGATTGGTAAACATGGAGACCTGTCCTGTGATTAGTAACACTGGAGAACAGTCCTGTGATTGGTAACACTGGAGAACAGTCCTGTGATTGATAACACTGGAGAACAGACCTGTGATTGGAAACACTGGAGAACAATCCTGTGATTGGTAACACTGGAGAACTGTCCTGTGATTGGTAACACTGGAGAACAGTCCTGTGATTGGTAACATTGCAAAACCGTCCTGTGATTGGTAACAATGGGAAAGCGTCCTGTGATTGGTAACACTGGAGAACATTCCGGTGATTGGTAACACTGGAGAACCGACCGGTTATTGTTTACAATGGAGAACAGTGCTGTGATTGGTAACACTGGAGAACCGACCTGTGTAGGGAACAATGGAGAACTGTCCTGTGATTGGTAACACTGGAGAACAGTCCTCTGACTGGTAACACTGGAGAACCATCCAGTCTTTGGTAACACTGGGATACCGTCCTGTGATTGATAACACTGGGAAACCGTCCTGTGATTGGTAACACTGGAGAACAGTCCTGTGATTTGTAACACTGGGGAACAGTTCTTTGGTTGGTAACACAGGAGAACCGTCCAGTCATTGGTAACACTGGGAACCCGTCCTTTGATTGGTAACGCTTGGAAACCATCCTGTGATTGGTAACAATGGAGAACAGTCCTGAGATTGGTAACACTGGAGAACAGTCCTGTGATTGGTAACACTGGAGAGCAGTCCTGTGATTGGTAACATTGGGGAACAGTCCTGTGATTGGTAACAATGATAAACCGACCTGTGATTGGTAACACTGGAGATCCGTCCTGTGATTGGTAATACTGGAGAGCAGTCCTGTGATTGGTAACAAAGATAAATCGTCCTGTGATGGGTAACACTGGGGAGCAGTCCTGTGATTGGTAACATTGCGAAACCATCATGTGATTGGTAACACTGGAGAACCGAACTGTGATTGGTAACACTGGACAACTGTCCTGTGATTGGTAACACTGGTGAACTGGCCTGTGATTGTTAACGCTGGAGAACAGTACAGTGATTTGTAACATTGCGAGACCATCCTGTGATTGGTAACACTGGGAAATCGTCCTGTGATTGGTAACACTGGAGAACAGTCCGTTGATTGATAACACTGGAGAACCGACCTGCGATTGGTAACACTGGAGAACAGTCCTGTGATTGGTAACACTGGAGAACCGAATTGTGATTGGTAACACTGGAGAACAGTCCTGTGATTGGTAACGCTGGAGAACAGTCCTGTGACTGGTAACACTGGCGACCCGTCCTGTGATTGGTAACCCTGGGAAACCGTCCTTTGTTTGGTAACACTGAAGAACAGTCCTGTGATTGGTAACACTGGAGAACAGTCCTGTGATGGGTAACACTGGAGAACCGACCTGTGATTGGCAACACTGGAGAAGCGTCCTGTGATTGTTAATACTGGAGAGCATTCCTGTGATTGGTAACACTGGGTAACCGTCCTGTGATTAGTGACACTGGGGAACAGTCCTGTGATTGGTAACCCTGGAGACCTGTCCTGTAGTTGGTAACACTGGAGAACCGACCTTTGATTCGTAACCCTGGAGAACAGTCCTGTGATTGATAACACTGGAGAACCGACCTGTGATTGGTAACACAGGAGAACAGTCCTGTGATTGGTAACACTGGAGAACAGTCCTGTGATTAGTAACACTGGGGAACTATCCTTTCATTAGTAACACAGGGTAACCGTGCTGTGATTGGTAACACTGGGAATCCGTCCTGCGATTGGTGAAATTGGTGAACAGTCCTGTGATTGGTAACACTGGAGAGCAGTCCTGTGATTGGAAACACTGGGGAACAATCCTGTGATTGGTAACATTGGGGAACAGTCCTGTGATTGGTAACAATGATAAACCGACCTGTGATTGGTAACACTGGAGATCCGTCCTGTGATTGGTAATACTGGCGAGCAGTCCTGTGATTGGTAACAATGATAAACCATCCTGTGATGGGTAACACTGGGGAGCAGTCCTGTGATTGGTAACATGGCGAAACCATCATGTGATTGGTAACACTGGAGAACCGAACTGTGATTGGTAACACTGGACAACAGTCCTGTGATTGGTAACACTGGAGAACTGGCCTGTGATTGTTAACGCTGGAGAACGGTACAGTGATTTGTAACATTGCGAGACCGTCCTGTGATTGGTAACACTGGGAAATCGTCCTGTGATTGGTAACACTGGAGAACAGTCCGTTGATTGATAACACTGGAGAACCGACCTGTGATTGGTAACACTGGAGAACAGTCCTGTGATTGGTAACACTGGAGAACCGAACTGTGATTGGGAACGCTGGAGAACAGTCCTGTGACTGGTAACACTGGCGACCTGTCCTGTGATTGGTAACAATGGGAAACTGTCCTTTGTTTGGTAACACTGAAGACAGTCCTGTGATTGGTAACACTGGGGAACAGTCCGTTGATTGATAACACTGGAGAACCGACCTGTGATTGGTAACACTGGAGAAGCATCCTGTGAGTGTTAACACTGGAGAGCATTCCTGTGATTGGTAACACTGGGTAACCGTCCTGTGATTAGTAACACTGGGGAACAGTCCTGTGATTGGTAACCCTGGAGACCTGTCCTGTAATTGGTAACACTAGAGAACCGACCTTTGATTGGCAACCCTGGAGAACAGTCCTGTGATTGATAACACTGGAGAACCGACCTGTGATTGGTAACACTGGAGAACAGTCCTGTGATTGGTAACACTGGAGAACAGTCCTGTGATTAGTAACACTGGGGAACTATCCTTTCATTGGTAACACAGGGTAACCGTGCTGTGATTGGTAACACTGGGAATCCGTCCTGCGATTGGTGAAATTGGAGAACAGTCCTGTGATTGGTAACACTGGAGAGCAGTCCTGTGATTGGAAACACTGAGGAACAATCCTGTGATTGGTAACACTGGAGAACCGACCTGTGATTGGTAACACTGGAGAACAATCCTGTGATTGGTAACACTGGAGAACCGACCTGTGATTGGTAACACTGGAGAACAGTCCTGTGATTAGTAACACTGGAGAACATTCCGGTGATTGGTAACACTGAAGAACCGACCTGTTATTGTTTACAATGGAGAACAGTGCTGTGATTGGTAACACTGGAGAACCGACCTGTGTAGGGAACAATGGAGAACTGTCCTGTGATTGGTAACACTGGAGAACAGTCCTCTGACTGGTAACACTGGAGAACCTTCCAGACTTTGGTAACACTGGGATAACGTCCTGTGATTGGTAACACTGGGAAACTGTCCTGTGATTGGTAACAGTGGAGAACAGTCCTGTGATTTGTAACACTGGGGAACAGTTCATGGTTGGTAACACAGGAGAACCATCCAGTCATTGGTAACACTGGGAACCCGTCCTGTGATTGGTAACAGTTGGAAACCATCCTGTGATTGGTAACACTGGAGAACAGTCCTGAGATTGGTAACACTGGAGAACAGTCCTATGATTGGTAACACTGGAGAACAGTCCTGAGATTGGTAACACTGGAGAACAGTCCTATGATTGGTAACACTGGTGAGCAGTCCTGTGATTGGTAACATTTGGGAACAGTCCTGTGATTGGTAACAATGATAAACCGACCTGTGATTGGTAACACTGGAGATCCGTCCTGTGATTGGTAATACTGGAGAGCAGTCCTGTGATTGGTAACAATGATAAACCGTCCTGTGATGGGTAACACTGGGGAGCAGTCCTGTGATTGGAAACATTGCGAAACCATCATGTGATTAGTAACACTGGAGAACCGAACTGTGATTGGTAACACTGCACAACAGTCCTGTGATTGGTAACACTGGAGAACTGGCCTGTGATTGTTAACGCTGGAGAACAGTACAGTACTTTGCAACATTGCGAGACTGTCCTGTGATTGGTAAAACTGGGAAATCGTCCTGTGATTGGTAACACTGGAGAACAGTCCGTTGATTGATAACACTGGAGAACCGACCTGTCATTGGTAACACTGGAGAACAGTCCTGTGATTGGTAACACTGGAGAACCGAACTGTGATTGGTAACACTGGAGAACAGTCCTGTGATTGGTAACGCTGGAGAACAGTCCTGTGACTGGTAACACTGGCGACCCATCCTGTGATTGGTAACACTGGGAAACCGTCCTTTGTTTGGTAACACTGAAGAACAGTCCTGTGATTGGTAACACTGGAGAACAGTCCTCTGACTGGTAACACTGGAGAACCGACCTGTGATTGGTAACACTGGAGAAGCGTCCTGTGATTGTTAATACTGGAGCGCATTCCTGTGATTGGTAACACTGGGTAACCGTCCTGTGATTGGTAACAGCGGAGAACTGGCCTGTGATTGTTAACGCTGGAGAACAGTACAGTGATTTGTAACATTGCGAAACCGTCCTGTGATTGGTAACACTGGGAAATCGTCCTGTGATTGGTAACACTGGAGAACAGTCCGTTGATTGATAACACTGGAGAACCGACCTGTGATTGGTAACACTGGAGAACAGTCCTGTGACTGGTAACACTGGCGACCCGTCCTGTGATTGGTAACACTGGGAAACCGTCCTGTGATTGGTAACACTGAAGAACAGTCCTGTGATTGGTAACACTGGAGAACCGAAATGAGATTGGTAACACTGGAGAACCGTCCTGTGATTTGTAATACTGGAGAGTAGTCCTGTGATTGGTAAAACTGGGAAACCGTCATGTGATTGGTAACACGGGGGAACAGTCCTGTGATTGGTAGCATTGCGAAACCGTACTGTGATTGGTAACACTGGGGGACAGTCCTGTGATTGGTAACACTGGAGAACAGTGCTGTGATTGCAAACACTGGAAACCGACCTGTGATTGGTAACACTGGAGAAATGTCCTGTGATTGGTAACACTGGAGAACAGTCCTGTGATTGGTAACACTGGAGAACAGTCCTGTGACTTGTAACACTGGTGACCCGTCCTGTGATTGGTAACACTGGGAAACTGCCCTGTGATTGGTAACACTGAAGAAAAGTTCTGTGATTGGTAACACTGGAGAACAGTCCTGTGATTGGTAACACTGCAGAACCGACCTGTGATTTGTAACACTGGAGATCCGTCCTGTGATTGGTAATACTGGAGAGCAGTCCTGTGATTGGTAACAATGGTAAACCGTCCTGTGATTGGTAAAACTGGGGAACAGTCCTGTGATTGGTAACATTGCGAAACCGTCCTGTGATTGGTAACACTGGAGAACCGTCGTGTGATTGGTAACACTGGGGAACAGTCCTGGGATTGGTAACACTGGAGAACTGTCCTGTGATTGGTAACACTGGGGAACAGTCCTGTGATTGGTAAACATGGAGACCTGTCCTGGGATTAGTAACACTGGAGAACCAACCTGTGATTGGTAACACTGGAGAACAGTCCTGTGATTGATAACACTGGAGAACAGACCTGTGATTGGTAACACTGGAGAACAATCCTCTGATTGGTAACACTGGAGAACTGTCCTGTGATTGGTAACACTGGAGAACAGTCCTATGATTGGTAACATTGCGAAACCGTCCTGTGATTGGTAACAATGGGAAAGCGTCCTGTGATTGGTAACACTGGAGAACATTCCGGTGATTGGTAACACTGGAGAACCGACCTGTTATTGTTTACAATGGAGAACAGTCCTGGGATTGGTAACACTGGAGAACCGACCTGTGTAGGGAACAATGGAGAACTGTGCTGTGTTTGGTAACACTGGAGAACAGTCCTCTGACTGGTAACACTGGAGAACCTTCCAGACTTTGGTAACACTGGGATAACGTCCTGTGATTGGTAACACTGGGAAACTGTCCTGTGATTGGTAACAGTGGAGAACAGTCCTGTGATTTGTAACACTGGGGAACAGTTCATGGTTGGTAACACAGGAGAACCGTCCAGTCATTGGTAACACTGGGAACCCGTCCTGTGATTGGTAACAGTTGGAAACCATCCTGTGATTGGTAACACTGGAGAACAGTCCTGAGATTGGGAACACTGGAGAACAGTCCTTTGATTGGTAACACTGGAGAGCAGTCCTGTGATTGGTAACATTGGGGAACAGTCCTGTGATTGGTAACAATGATAAACCGAACTGTGTTTGGTAACACTGGAGATCCGTCCTGTGATTGGTAATACTGGAGAGCAGTCCTGTGATTGGTAACAATGATAAACCGTCCTGTGATGGGTAACACTGGGGAGCAGTCCTGTGATTGGTAACATTGCGAAACCATCATGTGATTGGTAACACTGGAGAACCGAACTGTGATTGGTAACACTGCACAACAGTCCTGTGATTGGTAACACTGGAGAACTGGCCTGTGATTGTAAACGCTGGAGAACAGTACAGTGATTTGCAACATTGCGAGACCGTCCTGTGATTGGTAACACTGGGAAATCGTCCTGTGATTAGTAACACTGGAGAACAGTCCGTTGATTGGTAACCCTGGAGACCTGTCCTGTAATTGGTAACACTGGAGAACCGACCTTTGATTGGGAACCCTGGAGAACAGTCTTGTGATTGATAACACTGGAGAACCGACCTGTGATGGGTAACACTGGAGAACAGTCCTGTGATTGGTAACACTGGAGAACAGTCCTGTGATTAGTAACACTGGGGAACTGTCCTTTCATTGGTAACACAAGAGAACCGTCCAGTCATTGGTAACACAGGGTAACCGTGCTATGATTGGTAAAACTGGGAAACCGTCCTGTGATTTGTAACACTGAAGAACATTCCTGTGATTGGTAACACTGGAGAACCGAACTGAGATTGGTAACACTGGAGAACCGTCCTGTGATTGGTAATACTGGAGAGTAGTCCTGTGATTGGTAAAACTGGGATCCGTCATGTGATTGGTAACACGTGAGATCCGTCCTGTGATTGGTAATACTGGAGAGCAGTCCTGTGATTGGTAGCAATGATAAACCGTCCTGTGATTGGTAACACGTGAGATCCGTCCTGTGATTGGTAATACTGGAGAGCAGTCCTGTGATTGGTAGCAATGATAAACCGTCCTGTGATGGGTAACACTGGGGAGCAGTCCTGTGATTGGTAACATTGCGAAACCATCATGTGATTGGTAACACTAGAGAACCGAACTGTGATTGGTAACACTGGACAACAGTCCTGTGATTGGTAACACTGGAGAACTGGCCTGTGATTGTTAACGCTGGAGAACAGTACAGTGATTTGTAACATTGCGAGACCGTCCTGTGATTGGTAACACTGGGAAATCGTCCTGTGATTGGTAACACTGGAGAACAGTCCGTTGATTGATAACACTGGAGAACCGACCTGTGATTGGTAACACTGGAGAACAGTCCTGTGATTGGTAACACTGGAGAACTGGCCTGTGATTGTTAACGCTGGAGAACAGTACAGTGATTTGTAACATTGCGAGACCGTCCTGTGATTGGTAACACAGGAAATCGTCCTGTGATTGGTAACACTGGAGAACAGTCCGTTGATTGATAACACTGGAGAACCGACCTGTGATTGGTAACACTGGAGAACAGTCCTGTGATTGGTAACACTGGAGAACCGAACTGTGATTGGTAACACTGGAGAACAGTCCTGTGATTGGTAACGCTGGAGAACAGTCCTGTGACTGGTAACACTGGCGACCCGTCCTGTGATTGGTAACAATGGGAAACCGTCCTTTGTTTGGTAACACTGAAGAACAGTGCTGTGATTGGTAACACTGGAGAACAGTCCTGTGATTGGTAACACTGGAGAACCGACCTGTGATTGGTAACACTGGAGAAGCGTCCTGTGATTGTTAATACTGGAGAGCATTCCTGTGATTGGTAACACTGGGTAACCATCCTGTGATTAGTAACACTGGGGAACAGTCCTGTGATTGGTAACCCTGGAGACCTGTCCTGTAATTGGTAACACTGGAGAACCAAACTTTGATTGGTAACCCTGGAGAACAGTCCTGTGATTGATAACACTGGAGAACCGACCTGTGATTGGTAACACTGGAGAACAGTCCTGTGATTGGTAACACTGGAGAACAGTCCTGTGATTAGTAACACTGGGGAACTATCCTTTCATTGGTAACACAGGGTAACCGTGCTGTGATTGGTAACACTGGGAATCCGTCCTGCGATTGGTGAAATTGGAGAACAGTCCTGTGATTGGTAACACTGGAGAGCAGTCCTGTGATTGGAAACACTGGGGAACAGTCCTGTGATTGGTAGCACTGGAGAACAGTCCTGTGATTGGTAACACTGGAGAACTGTCCTGTGATTGGTAACACTGGAGAAACGACCTGTTATTGTTTACAATGGAGAAAAATCCTGGGATTGGTAACACTGGAGAACCGACTTGTGTAGGGAACACTGGAGAACCGTCCTGTGATTGGTAACACTGGAGAACAGTCCTCTGACTGGTAACACTGGAGAACCGTCCAGTCATTGGTAACACTGGGATACCGTCCTGTGGTTGGTAACACTGGGAAACCGTCCTGTGATTGGTAACACTGGAGAACAGTACAGTGATTTGTAACACTGGGGAACAGTCATTGGATTGGTAACACAGGAGAACCGTCCAATCATTGGTAACACTGGGAACCCGTCCTGTGATTGGTAACATTGGGAAACCGTCCTGTGATTGGTAACACTGGAGAACAGTCCTGTGATTGGTAACAGTGCAGAGCAGCCCTGTGATTGGTAACATTGGGGAATAGCCCTGCAATTGGTAACACCGCAGAACCGACCTGTGATTGGTAACACTGGATATCCGTCCTGTGATTGGTAATACTGGAGAGCAGTCCTGTGATTGGTAACAATGATAAACCGTCCTGTGATGGGTAACACTGGGGAGCAGTCCTGTGATTGGTAACACTGGGGAACAGTGCTGGGATTGGTAACACTGGAGAACTGTCCTGTGATTAGTAACATTGCGAAACCATGATGTGATTGGTAACACTGGAGAACCGTCCTGTGCTTGGTAACACTGGGGAACAGTGCTGGGATTGGTAACACTGGAGAACTGTCCTGTGATTGGTAACACTGGGGAACACTCCTGTGATTGGTAACCCTGGAGACCTGTCCCGTGATTGGTAACACTGGAGAACTGACCTGTGATTGGTAACACTTTAGAACAGTCCTGTGATTGGTAACACTGGAGAACTGTCCTGTGATTGGTAACGCTGCAGAACTGTCCTGTGATTGGTAACATTGCGAAACCGTCCTGTGATTGGTAACACTGGAGAACTGTCCAGTGATATGTAACACTGGAGTAACGACCTGTGATTGGTAACACTGGAGAACAGTCCTATGATTGGTAAAACTTGAGAACCGACCTGTGATTGGTAAAAATGGAGAACAGTCCTGTGATTGGTAACGCTAGAGAACAGTCCTGTGACTGGTAACACTGGCGACCCGTCCTGCGATTGGTAACACTGGGAAACCGTCCTGTGATTGGTAACACTGAAGAACAGTCCTGTGATTGGTAACACTGGAGAACTGAACTGAGACTGGTAACACTGGAGAACCGTCCTGTGATTGTTAATACTGGAGAGTAGTCCTGTGATTGGTAAAACTGGGAAACCGTCATGTGATTGGTAACACGGGTGAACAGTCCTGTGATTGGTAGCATTGCGAAACCGTACTGTGATTGGTAACACTGGGGAACAGTCCTGTGATTGGTAACACTGGAGAACAGTGCTGTGATTGCAAACACTGGAAACCGACCTGTGACTGGTAACACTGGAGAAAAGTCCTGTGATTGGTAACACTGGAGAACAGTCCTGTGATTGGTAACACTGGAGAACAGTCCTGTCACTGGTAACACTGGTGACCCGTCCTGTGATTGGTAACACTGGGAAACCGCCCTGTGATTGGTAACACTGAAGAAAAATTCTGTGATTGGTAACACTGGAGAACAGTCCTGTGATTGGTAACACTGGAGAACCGACCTGTGATTTGTAACACTGGAGATCTGTCCTGTGATTGGTAATACTGGAGAGCAGTCCTGTGATTGGTAACAATGGTAAACCGTCCTGTGATTGGTAAAACTGGGGAACAGTCCTGTGATTGGTAACATTGCGAAACCATCCTGTGATTGGTAACACTGGAGAACCGTCGTGTGATTGGTAACACTGGGGAACAGTCCTGGGATTGGTAACACTGGGGAACAGGCCTGTGACTGGTAACACTGGCGACCCGTCCTGTGATTGGTAACACTGGGAAACCGTCCTTTGTTTGGTAACACTGAAGAACAGTGCTGTGATTGGTAACACTGGAGAACAGTCCTGTGATTGGTAAGACTGGAGAACCGACCTGTGATTGGTAACACTGGAGAAGCGTCTTGTGATTGTTAATACTGGAGAGCATTCCTGTGATTGGTAACACTGGGTAACCATCCTGTGATTAGTAACACTGGGGAACAGTCCTGTGATTGGTAACCCTGGAGACCTGTCCTGTAATTGGTAACACTGGAGAACCGACCTTTGATTGGTAACCCTGGAGAACAGTCCTGTGATTGATAACACTGGAGAACCGACCTGTGATTGGTAACACTGGAGAACAGTCCTGTGATTGGTAACACTGGAGAACAGTCCTGTGATTAGTAACACTGGGGAACTATCCTTTCATTGGTAACACAGGGTAACCGTGCTGTGATTGGTAACACTGGGAATCCGTCCTGCGATTGATGAAATTGGAGAACAGTCCTGTGATTGGTAACACTGGAGAGCAGTCCTGTGATTGGAAACACTGGGGAACAGTCCTGTGATTGGTAGCACTGGAGAACAGTCCTGTGATTGGTAACACTGGAGAACTGTCCTGTGATTGGTAAAACTGGAGAACCGACCTGTTATTGTTTACAATGGAGAACAATCCTGGGATTGGTAACACTGGAGAACCGACTTGTGTAGGGAACACTGGAGAACCGTCCTGTGATTGGTAACACTGGAGAACAGTCCTCTGACTGGTAACACTGGAGAACCGTCCAGTCATTGGTAACACTGGGATACCGTCCTGTGATTGGTAACACTGGGAAACCGTCCTGTGATTGGTAACACTGGAGAACAGTCCATTGATTTATAACACTGGGGAACAGTCCTTTGATTGGTAACACAGGAGAACCGTCCAATCATTGGTAACACTGGGAACCCGTCCTGTGATTGGTAACACTGGGAAACCGTCCTGTGATTGGTAACACTGGAGAACAGTCCTGTGATTGGTAACAGTGCAGAGCAGCCCTGCGATTGGTAACATTGGGGAATAGCCCTGCAATTGGTAACACCGGAGAACCGACCTGTGATTGGTAACACTGGAGATCCATCCTGTGATTGGTAATACTGGGGAGCAGTCCTGTGATTGGTAACAATGATAAACCGTCCTGTGATTGGTAACACTGGGGAACAGTGCTGGGATTGGTAACACTGGAGAACTGTCCTGTGATTAGTTACATTGCGAAACCATGATGTGATTGGTAACACTGGAGAACCGTCCTGTGCTTGGTAACACTGGGGAACAGTGCTGGGATTGGTAACACTGGAGAACTGTCCTGTGATTGGTAACACTGGGGAACACTCCTGTGATTGGTAACCCTGGAGACCTGTCCCGTGATTGGTAACACTGGAGAACCGACCTGTGATTGGTAACACTGGAGAACAGTCCTGTGATTGATAACACTTGAGAACTGACCTGTGATTGGTAACACTTTAGAACAGTCCTGTGATTGGTAACACTGGAGAACTGTCCTGTGATTGGTAACGCTGCAGAACAGTCCTGTGATTGGTAACATTGCGAAACCGTCCTGTGATTGGTAACACTGGAGAACTGTCCAGTGATATGTAACACTGGAGTAACGACCTGTGATTGGTAACACTGGAGAACAGTCCTATGATTGGTAACACTTGAGAACCGACCTGTGATTGGTAACACTGGAGAACAGTCCTTGATTGGTAACGCTAGAGAACAGTCCTGTGACTGGTAACACTGGCGACCCGTCCTGTGATTGGTAACACTGGGAAACCGTCCTGTGATTGGTAAAACTGAAGAACAGTCCTGTGATTGGTAACACTGGAGAATAGTCCTAAGATTGGTAAAACTTGAGAACCGACCTGTGATTGGTAAAAATGGAGAACAGTCCTGTGATTGGTAACGCTAGAGAACAGTCCTGTGACTGGTAACACTGGCGACCCGATCTGCGATTGGTAACACTGGGAAACCGTCCTGTGATTGGTAACACTGAAGAACAGTCCTGTGATTGGTAACACTGGAGAACTGAACTGAGATTGGTAACACTGGAGAACCGTCCTGTGATTGTTAATACTGGAGAGTAGTCCTGCGATTGGTAAAACTGGGAAACCGTCATGTGATTGGTAACACGGGGGAACAGTCCTGTGATTGGTAGCATTGCGAAACCGTACTGTGATTGGTAAAACTGGGGAACAGTCCTGTGATTGGTAACACTGGAGAACAGTGCTGTGATTGCAAACACTGGAAACCGACCTGTGACTGGTAACACTGGAGAAAAGTCCTGTGATTGGTAACACTGGAGAACAGTCCTGTGATTGGTAACACTGGAGAACAGTCCTGTGACTGGTAACACTGGTGGCCCGTCCTGTGTTTGGTAACACTGGGAAACCGCCCTGTGATTGGTAACACTGAAGAAAAATTCTGTGATTGGTAACACTGGAGAACAGTCCTGTGATTGGTAACACTGGAGAAACGACCTGTGATTTGTAACACTGGAGATCCGTCCTGTGATTGGTAATACTGGAGAGCAGTCCTGTGATTGGTAACAATGGTAAACCGTCCTGTGATTGGTAAAACTGGGGAACAGTCCTGTGATTGGTAACATTGCGAAACCGTCCTGTGATTGGTAACTCTGGAGAACCGTCGTGTGATTGGTAACACTGGGGAACAGTCCTGGGATTGGTAACACTGGAGAACTGTCCTGTGATTGGTAACACTGGGGAACAGTCGTGTGATTGGTAAACATGGAGATCTGTCCTGGGATTGGTAACACTGGAGAACCGACCTGTGATTGGTAACACTGGAGAACAGTCCTGTGATTGATAACACTGGAGAACAGACCTGTGATTGGTAACACTGGAGAACAATCCTGTGATTGGTAACACTGGAGATCTGTCCTGCGATTGGTAACACTGGAGAACAGTCCTGTGATTGGTAACATTGCAAAATCGTCCTGTGATTGGTAACAATGGGAAAGCGTCCTGTGATTGGTAACACTGGAGAACAGTCCGTTGATTGATAACACTGGAGAACTGACCTGTGGTTGGTAACACTGGAGAACAGTCCTGTGATTGGGAACACTGGAGAACCGAACTGTGATTGGTAACACTGGAGAACAGTCCTGTGATTGGTAACGCTGGAGAACAGTCCTGTGACTGGTAACACTGGCGACCCATCCTGTGATTGGTAACACTGGGAAACCGTCCTTTGTTTGGTAACACTGAAGAACAGTCCTGTGATTGGTAACACTGGAGAACAGTCCTGTGATTGGTATCACTGGAGAACCGATCTGTGATTGGTAACACTGGAGAACCGTCCTGTAATTGTTAATACTGGAGAGCATTCCTGTGATTGCTAACACTGGGTAACCGTCCTGTGATTAGTAACACTGGGGAACAGTCCAGTGATTGGTAACCCTGGAGACCTGTCCTGTAATTGGTAACACTGGAGAACCGACCTTTGATTGGTAACCCTGGAGAACAGTCTTGTGATTGATAACACTGGGGAACCGACCTGTGATGGGTAAAACTGGAGAACAGTCTTGTGATTGGTAACACTGGAGAACAGTCCTGTGATTAGTAACACTGGGGAACTGTCCTTTAATTGGTAACACAAGAGAACCGTGCTGTCATTGTTAACACAGGGTAACCGTGCTGTGATTGGTAACACTGGGAAACCGTCCTGTGATTGGTAACACTGAAGAACATTCCTGTGATTGGTAACACTGGAGAACCGAACTGAGATTGGTAACACTGGAGAACCGTCCTGTGATTGGTAATACTGGAGAGTAGTCCTGTGATTGGTAAAACTGGGAAACCGTCATGTGATTGGTAACACGTGAGATCCGTCCTGTGATTGGTAATACTGGAGAGCAGTCCTGTGATTGGTAGCAATGATAAACCGTCCTGTGATGGGTAACACTGGGGAGCAGTCCTGTGATTGGTAACATTGCAAAACCATCATGTCATTGGTAACACTGGAGAACTGAACTGTGATTGGTAACACTGGACAACAGTCCTGTGATTGGTAACACTGGAGAACTGGCCTGTGATTGTTAACGCTGGAGAACAGTACAGTGATTTGTAACATTGCGAGACCGTCCTGTGATTGGTAACACTGGGAAATCGTCCTGTGATTGGTAACACTGGAGAACAGTCCGTTGATTGATAACACTGGAGAACCGACCTGTGATTGGTAACACTGGAGAACAGTCCTGTGATTGGTAACACTGGAGAACCGAACTGTGATTGGTAACACTGGAGAACAGTCCTGTGATTGGTAACGCTGGAGAACAGTCCTGTGACTGGTAACACTGGCGACCCATCCTGTGATTGGTAACACTGGGAAACCGTCCTTTTTTTGGTAACACTGAAGAACAGTGCTGTGATTGGTAACACTGGAGAACAGTCCTGTGATGGGTAACACTGGAGAACCGACCTGTGATTGGTAACACTGGAGAAGCGTCCTGTGATTGTTAATACTGGAGAGCATTCCTGTGATTGGTAAAACTGGGTAACCATCCTGTGATTAGTAACACTGGGGAACAGTCCTGTGATTGGTAACCCTGGAGACCTGTCCTGTAATTGGTAACACTTGAGAACCGACCTTTGATTGGTAACACTGGAGAACAGTCCTGTGATTGGTAACACTGGAGAACAGTCCTGTGATTAGTAACACTGGAAAACTATCCTTTCATTGGTAACACAGGGTAACCGTGCTGTGATTGGTAACACTGGGAATCCATCCTGCGATTGGTGAAATTGGAGAACAGTCCTGTGATTGGTAACACTGGAGAGCAGTCCTGTGATTGGAAACACTGGGGAACAGTCCAGTGATTGGTAGCACTGGAGAACAGTCCTGTGATTGGTAACACTGGAGAACTGTCCTGTGATTGGTAACACTGGAGAGCCGACCTGTTATTGTTTACAATGGAGAACAATCCTGGGATTGGTAACACTGGAGAACTGACTTGTGTAGGGAACACTGGAGAGCAGTCCTGTGATTGGTAACACTGGAGAACAGTCCTCTGACTGGTAACACTGGAGAACCGTCCAGTCATTGGTAACACTGGGATACCGTCCTGTGATTGGTAACACTGGGAAACCGTCCTGTGATTGGTAACACTGGAGAACAGTCCTGTGATTGGTAACAGTGCAGAGCAGTCCTGTGATTGGTAACATTGGGGAACAGCGCTGCAATTGGTAACACTGGAGAACCGACCTGTGATTGGTAACACTGGAGATCCGTCCTGTGATTGGTAATACTGAAAGAGCAGTCCTGTGATTGGTAACAATGATAAACCGTCCTGTGATGGGTAACACTGGGGAGCAGTCCTGTGATTGGTAACACTGGGGAACAGTGCTGGGATTGGTAACACTGGAGAACTGTCCTGTGATTAGTAACATTGCGAAACCATGATGTGATTGGTAACACTGGAGAACCGTCCTGTGCTTGGTAACACTGGGGAACAGTGCTGGGATTGGTAACACTGGAGAACTGTCCTGTGATTGGTAACACTGGGGAACACTCCTGTGATTGGTAACCCTGAAGACCTGTCCCTTGATTGGTAACACTGGGGAACCGACCTGTGATTGGTAACACTGGAGAACAGTCCTGTGATTGATAACACTTGAGAACTGACCTGTGATTGGTAACACTTTAGAACAGTCCTGTGATTGGTAACACTGGAGAACTGTCCTGTGATTGGTAACGCTGCAGAACAGTCCTGTGATTGGTAACATTGCGAAACCGTCCTGTGATTGGTAACACTGGGAAACCGTCCTGTGATTGGTGACACTGGAGAACTGTCCAGTGATATGTAACACTGGAGTAACGACCTGTGATTGGTAACACTGGAGAACAGTCCTATGATTGGTAAAACTTGAGAACCGACCTGTGATTGGTAACACTGGAGAACAGTCCTGTGATTGGTAACGCTAGAGAACAGTCCTGTGACTGGTAACACTGGCGACCCGTCCTGTGATTGGTAACACTGGGAATCCGTCCTGTGATTGGTAAAAATGAAGAACAGTCCTGTGATTGGTAACACTGGAGAATAGTCCTATGATTGGTAAAACTTGAGAACCGACCTGTGATTGGTAAAAGTGGAGAACAGTCCTGTGATTGGTAACGCTAGAGAACAGTCCTGTGACTGGTAACACTGGCGACCCGTACTGCGATTGGTAACACTGGGAAACCGTCCTGTGATTGGTAACACTGAAGAACAGTCCTGTGATTGGTAACACTGGAGAAGTGAACTGAGATTGGTAACACTGGAGAACCGTCCTGTGATTGTTAATACTGGAGAGTAGTCCTGTGATTGGTAAAACTGGGAAACCTTCATGTGATTGGTAACACGGGGGAACAGTCCTGTGATTGGTAGCATTGCGAAACCGTACTGTGATTGGTAACACTGGGGAACAGTCCTGTGATTGGTAACACTGGAGAACAGTGCTGTGATTGCAAACACTGGAAACCGACCTGTGACTGGTAACACTGGAGAAAAGTCCTGTGATTGGTAACACTGGAGAACAGTCCTGTGATTGGTAACACTGGAGAACAGTCCTGTGATTAGTAACACTGGGGAACTGTCCTTTCATTGGTAACACAAGAGAACCGTCCAGTCATTGGTAACACAGGGTAACCGTGCTGTGATTGGTAACACTGGGAAACCGTCCTGCGATTGGTGAAATTGGAGAACAGTCCTGTGATTGGTAACACTGGAGAGCAGTTCTGTGATTGGAAACACTGGGGAACAGTCCTGCGATTGGTAGCACTGGAGAACAGTCCTGTGATTGGTAACACTGGAGAACTGTCCTGTGATTGGTAACACTGGGGACCAGTCCTGTGATTGGTAACACTGGAGAACTGTCCTGTGATTGGTAACACTGGAAAACCGACCTGTGATTGGTAACACTGTAGAACAGTCCTTTGATTGGTAACGCTGGAGAACAGTCCAGTGAAAGGAAACACTGGGAAACCGTCCTGTGATTGGTAATGCTGGTGAACGGTCCTCTGATAGGTAACACTGGGAAACCATCCTTTGATTGGTAACGCTGGAGAACCGTCCAGTCCTTGGTAACACTGGGAAATCGTCCATTGATTGGTAACACTGGAGAACAGTCCTGTGATTGGTAACACTGGGGAACCGATCTGTGATTGGTAACACTGGAGAACAGTCCTGTGATTGGTTTCACTGGGAAATCATCCTGTGATTGGTAACACTGGAGAACCGACCTGTGATTGGTAACACTGGAGAACCGTCCTGTGATTGTTAATACTGGAGAGCATTCCTGTGATTGGTAACACTGGGTAACCGTCCTGTGATTAGTAACACTGGGGAACAGTCCTGTGATTGGTAACCCTGGAGACCTGTCCTGTGATTGGTAACACTGGAGAACCGACCTTTGATTGGTAACCCTGGAGAACAGTCCTGTGATTGATAACACTGGAGAACCGACCTGTGATTGGTAACACTGGAGAACAGTCCTGTGATTGGTAACACTGGAGAACAGTCCTGTGATTAGTAACACTGGGGAACTATCCTTTCATTGGTAACACAGGGTAACCGTGCTGTGATTGGTAAAACTGGGAATCCGTCCTGCGATTGGTGAAATTGGAGAACAGTCCTGTGATTGGTAACACTGGAGAGCAGTCCTGTGATTGGAAACACTGGGGAACAGTCCTGTGATTGGTAGCACTGGAGAACAGTCCTGTGATTGGTAACACTGGAGAACTGTCCTGTGATTGGTAACACTGGAGAGCCGACCTGTTATTGTTTACAATGCAGAACAATCCAGGGATTGGTAACACTGGAGAACCGACTTGTGTAGGGAAGGCTGGAGAAACGTCCTGTGATTGGTAACACTGGAGAACAGTCCTCTGACTGGTAACACTGGAGAACCATCCAGTCATTGGTAACACTGGGATACCGTCCCGTGATTGGTAACACTGGGAAACCTTCCTGTGATTGGTAACACTGGAGAACAGTACAGTGATTTGTAACACTGGGGAACAGTCCTTTGATTGGTAACACAGGAGAACCGTCCAATCATTGGTAACACTGGGAACCCGTCCTGTGATTGGTAACACTGGGAAACCGTCCTGTGATTGGTAACATTGGAGAACAGTCCTGTGATTGGTAACAGTGCAGAGCAGTCCTGTGATTGGTAACATTGGGGAACAGCCCTGCAATTGGTAACACTGGAGAACCGACCTGTGATTGGTAACACTGGAGATCCGTCCTGTGATTGGTAATACTGGAGAGCAGTCCTGTGATTGGTAACAATGATAAACCGTCCTGTGATGGGTAACACTGGGGAGCAGTCCTGTGAATGGTAACACTGGGGAACAGTGCTGGGATTGGTAACATTGGAGAACTGTCGTGTGATTAGTAACATTGCGAAACCATGATGTGATTGGTAACACCGGAGAACCGTCCTGTGCTTGGTAACACTGGGGAACAGTGCTGGGATTGGTAACACTGGAGAACTGTCCTGTGATTGGTAACACTGGGGAACACTCCTGTGATTGGTAACCCTGGAGACCTGTCCCGTGATTGGTAACACTGGAGAACCGACCTGTGATTGGTAACACTGGAGAACAGTCCTGTGATTGATAACACTTGAGAACTGACCTGTGATTGGTAACACTTGAGAACAGTCCTGTGATTGGTAACACTGGAGAACTGTCCTGTGATTGGTAACACTGGGGAACAGTCCTGTGATTGGTAAAGATGGAGACCTGTCCTGTGATTGGTAACACTGGAGAACAATCCTGTGATTGGTAACACTGGAGAACTGTCCTGTGATTGGTAACACTGGGGAACAGTCCTGTGATTGGTAAAGATGGAGACCTGTCCTGTGATTGTTAACACTGCAGAACCGACCTGTGATTGGTAACACTGGAGAAGAGTCCTGTGATTGATAACACTGGAGAACAGACCTGTGATTGGTAACACTGGAGAACAATCCTGTGATTGGTAACACTGGAGAACTGTCCTGTGATTGGTAACACTGGAAAACCGACCTGTGATTGGTGACACTGCAGAACAGTCCTTTGATTGGTAACGCTGGAGAACAGTCCAGTGAAAGGAAACACTGGGAAACCGTCCTGTGATTGGTAATGCTGGTGAACGGTCCTCTGATAGGTAACACTGGGAAACCATCCTTTGATTGGTAACGCTGGAGAACCGTCCAGTCCTTGGTAACACGGAAATCGTCCATTGATTGGTAACACTGGAGAACAGTCCTGTGATTGGTAACACTGGGGAACCGATCTGTGATTGGTAACACTGGAGAACAGTCCTGTGATTGGTTTCACTGGGAAATCATCCTGTGATTGGTAACACTGGAGAACCGACCTGTGATTGGTAACACTGGAGAACCGTCCTGTGATTGTTAATACTGGAGAGCATTCCTGTGATTGGTAACACTGGGTAACCGTCCTGTGATTAGTAACACTGGGGAACAGTCCTGTGATTGGTAACCCTGGAGACCTGTCCCGTGATTGGTAACACTGGAGAACCGACCTTTGATTGGTAACCCTGGAGAACAGTCCTGTGATTGATAACACTGGAGAACCGACCTGTGATTGGTAACACTGGAGAACAGTCCTGTGATTGGTAACACTGGAGAACAGTCCTGTGATTAGTAACACTGGGGAACTATCCTTTCATTGGTAACACAGGGTAACCGTGCTGTGATTGGTAACACTGGGAATCCGTCCTGCGATTGGTGAAATTGGAGAACAGTCCTGTGATTGGTAACACTGGAGAGCAGTCCTGTGATTGGAAACACTGGGGAACAGTCCTGTGATTGGTAACACTGGAGAACAGTCCTGTGATTGGTAACACTGGAGAACTGTCCTATGATTGGTAACACTGGAGAACCGACCTGTTATTGTTTACAATGGAGAACAATCCTGGGATTGGTAACACTGGAGCACCGACTTGTGTAGGGAACACTGGAGAACCGTCCTGTGATTGGTAACACTGGAGAACAGTCCTCTGACTGGTAACACTGGAGAACCGTCCAGTCATTGGTAACACTGGGGTACCGTCCTGTGGTTGGTAACACTGGGAAACCGTCCTGTGATTGGTAACACTGGAGAACAGTTCAGTGATTTGTAACACTGGGGAACAGTCCTTTGATTGGTAACACAGGAGAACCGTCCAATCATTGGTAACACTGGGAACCCGTCCTGTGATTGGTAACACTGGGAAACCGTCCTGTGATTGGTAACATTGGAGAACAGTCCTATGATTGGTAACAGTGCAGAGCAGTCCTGTGATTGGTAACATTGGGGAACAGCCCTGCAATTGGTAACACTGGAGAACCGACCTGTGATTGGTAACACTGGAGATCTGTCCTGTGATTGGTAATACTGGAGAGCAGTCCTGTGATTGGTAACAATGATAAACCGTCCTGTGATGGGTAACACTGGGGAGCAGTCCTGTGATTGGTAACACTGGGGAACAGTGCTGGGATTGGTAACATTGGAGAACTGTCCTGTGATTAGTAACATTGCGAAACCATGATGTGATTGGTAACACTGGAGAACCGTCCTGTGCTTGGTAACACTGGGGAACAGTGCTGGGATTGGTAACACTGGAGAACTGTCCTGTGATTGGTAACATTGGGGAACACTCCTGTGATTGGTAACCCTGGAGACCTGTCCCGTGATTGGTAACACTGGAGAACCGACCTGTGATTGGTAACACTGGAGAACAGTCCTGTGATTGATAACACTTGAGAACTGAACTGTGATTGGTAACACTTTAGAACAGTCCTGTGATTGGTAACACTGGAGAACTGTCCTGTGATTGGTAGCACTGGGGAACAGTCCTGTGATTGGTAAAGATGGAGACCTGTCCTGTGATTGGTAACACTGGAGAACCGACCTGTGATTGGTAACACTGGAGAAGAGTCCTGTGATTGATAACACTGGAGAACAGACCTGTGATTGGTAACACTGGAGAACAATCCTGTGATTGGTAACACTGGAGAACTGTCCTGTGATTGGTAACACTGTAGAACAGTCCTTTGATTGGTAACGCTGGAGAACATTCCAGTGAAAGGAAACACTGGGAAACCGTCCTGTGATTGGTAATGCTGGTGAACGGTCCTCTGATAGGTAACACTGGGAAACCATCCTTTGATTGGTAACGCTGGAGAACCGTCCAGTCCTTGGTTACACTGGGAAATCGTCCATTGATTGGTAACACTGGAGAACAGTCCTGTGATTGGTAACACTGGGGAACCGATCTGTGATTGGTAACACTGGAGAACAGTCCTGTGATTGGTTTCACTGGGAAATCATCCTGTGATTGGTAACAATGGAGAACTGTCCTGTGATTGGTAACACTGGAGAGCCGACCTGTCATTGTTTACAATGGAGAACAATCCAGGGATTGGTAACACTGGAGAACCGACTTGTGTAGGGAACACTGGAGAACCGTCCTGTGATTGGTAACACTGGGATACCGTCCTGTGATTGGTAACACTGGGAAACCTTCCTGTGATTGGTAACACTGGAGAACAGTACAGTGATTTGTAACACTGGGGAACAGTCCTTTGATTGTTAACACAGGAGAACCGTCCAATCATTGGTAACACTGGGAACCCGTCCTGTGATTGGTAACACTGGGAAACCGTCCTGTGATTGGTAACACTGGAGAACAGTCCTGTGATTGGTAACAGTGCAGAGCAGTCCTGTGATTGGTAACATTGGGGAACAGCCCTGCAATTGTTAACACTGGAGAACCGACCTGTGATTGGTAACACTGGAGATCCGTCCTGTGATTGGTAATACTGAAAGTGCAGTCCTGTGATTGGTAACAATGATAAACCGTCCTGTGATGGGTAACACTGGGGAGCAGTCCTGTGCTTGGTAACACTGGGGAACAGTGCTGGGATTGGTAACACTGGAGAACTGTCCTGTGATTGGTAACACTGGGGAACACTCCTGTGATTGGTAACCCTGGAGACCTGTCCCGTGATTGGTAACACTGGAGAACCGACCTGTGATTGGTAACACTGGAGAACAGTCCTGTGATTGATAACACTTGAGAACTGACCTGTGATTGGTAACACTTCAGAACAGTCCTGTGATTGGTAACACTGGAGAACTGTCCTGTGATTGGTAACGCTGCAGAACAGTCCTGTGATTGGTAACTTTGCGAAACTGTCCTGTGATTGGTAACACTGGGAAACCGTCCTGTGATTGGTGACACTGGAGAACTGTCCAGTGATATGTAACACTGGAGTAACGACCTGTCATTGGTAACACTGGAGAACAGTCCTATGATTGGTAACGCTTGAGAACCGACCTGGGATTGGTAACACTGGAGAACAGTCCTGTGATTGGTAACGCTAGAGAACAGTCCTGTGACTGGTAACACTGGCGACCCGTCCAGTGATTGGTAACACTGGGAAACCGTCCTGTGATTGGTAAAAAAGAAGAACAGTCCTGTGATTGGTAACACTGGAGAATAGTCCTATGATTGGTAAAACTTGAGAACCGACCTGTGATTGGTAAAAGTGGAGAACAGTCCTGTGATTGGTAACGCTAGAGAACAGTCCTGTGACTGGTAACACTGGCGACCCGTACTGCGATTGGTAACACTGGGAAACCGTCCTGTGATTGGTAACACTGAAGAACAGTCCTGTGATTGGTAACACTGGAGAACTGAACTGTGATTGGTAACACTGGAGCACCGTCCTGTGATTGTTAATACTGGAGAGTAGTCCTGTGATTGGTAAAACTGGGAAACCGTCATGTGATTGGTAACACGGGGGAACAGTCCTGTGATTGGTAGCATTGCGAAACCGTACTGTGATTGGTAACACTGGGGAACAGTCCTGTGATTGGTAACACTGGAGAACAGTGCTGTGATTGCAAACACTGGAAACCGACCTGTGACTGGTAACACTGGAGAAAAGTCCTGTGATTGGTAACACTGGAGAACAGTCCTGTGATTGGTAACACTGGAGAACAGTCCTGTGATTAGTAACACTGGGGAACTGTCCTTTCATGGGTAACACAAGAGAACCGTCCAGTCATTGGTAACACAGGGTAACCGTGCTGTGATTGGTAACACTGGGAAACCGTCCTGCGATTGGTGAAATTGGAGAACAGTCCTGTGATTGGTAACACTGGAGAGCAGTTCTGTGATTGGAAACACTGGGGAACAGTCCTGCGATTGGTAGCACTGGAGAACAGTCCTGTGATTGGTAACACTGGAGAACTGTCCTGTGATTGGTAACACTGGGGACCAGTCCTGTGATTGGTAACACTGGAGAACTGTCCTGTGATTGGTAACACTGGAAAACCGACCTGTGATTGGTAACACTGTAGAACAGTCCTATGATTGGTAACGCTGGAGAACAGTCCAGTGAAAGGAAACACTGGGAAACCGTCCTGTGATTGGTAATGCTGGTGAACGGTCCTCTGATAGGTAACACTGGGAAACCATCCTTTGATTGGTAACGCTGGAGAACCGTCCAGTCCTTGGTAACACTGGGACATCGTCCATTGATTGGTAACACTGGAGAACAGTCCTGTGATTGGTAACACTGGGGAACCGATCTGTGATTGGTAACACTGGAGAACAGTCCTGTGATTGGTTTCACTGGGAAATCATCCTGTGATTGGTAACACTGGAGAACCAACCTGTGATTGGTAACACTGGAGAACCGTCCTGTGATTGTTAATACTGGAGAGCATTCCTGTGATTGGTAACACTGGGTAACCGTCCTGTGATTAGTAACACTGGGGAACAGTCCTGTGATTGGTAACCCTGGAGACCTGTCCTGTGATTGGAAACACTGGAGAACCGACCTTTGATTGGTAACCCTGGAGAACAGTCCTGTGATTGATAACACTGGAGAACCGACCTGTGATTGGTAACACTGGAGAACAGTCCTGTGATTGGTAACACTGGAGAACAGTCCTGTGATTAGTAACACTGGGGAACTATCCTTTCATTGGTAACACAGGGTAACCGTGCTGTGATTGGTAACACTGGGAATCCTTCCTGCGATTGGTGAAATTGGAGAACAGTCCTGTGATTGGTAACACTGGAGAGCAGTCCTGTGATTGGAAACACTGGGGAACAGTCCTGTGATTGGTAGCACTGGAGAACAGTCCTGTGATTGGTAACACTGGAGAACCGACCTGTTATTGTTTACAATGGAGAACAATCCTGGGATTGGTAACACTGGAGAACCGACTTGTGTAGGGAACACTGGAGAACCGTCCTGTGATTGGTAACACTGGAGAACAGTCCTCTGACTGGTAACACTGGAGAACCGTCCAGTCATTGGTAACACTGGGATACCGTCCTGTGATTGGTAACACTGGGAAACCGTCCTGTGATTGGTAACACTGGAGAACAGTACAGTGATTTGTAACACTGGGGAACAGTCCTTTGATTGGTAACACAGGAGAACCGTCCAATCATTGGTAACACTGGGAACCCGTCCTGTGATTGGTAACACTGGGAAACCGTCCTGTGATTGGTAACATTGGAGAACAGTCCTGTGATTGGTAACAGTGCAGAGCAGTCCTGTGATTGGTAACATTGGGGAACAGCCCTGCAATTGGTAACACTGGAGAACCGACCGGTGATTGGTAACACTGGAGATCCGTCCTGTGATTGGTAATACTGGAGAGCAGTCCTGTGATTGGTAACAATGATAAACCGTCCTGTGATGGGTAACACTGGGGAGCAGTCCTGTGATTGGTAACACTGGGGAACAGTGCTGGGATTGGTAACATTGGAGAACTGTCCTGTGATTAGTAACATTGCGAAACCATGATGTGATTGGTAACAATGGAGAACCGTCCTGTGCTTGGTAACACTGGGGAACAGTGCTGGGATTGGTAACACTGGAGAACTGTCCTGTGATTGGTAACACTGGGGAACACTCCTGTGATTGGTAACACTGGAGAACTTTCCTGTGATTGGTAACACTGGGGAACAGTCCTGTGATTGGTAAAGATGGAGACCTGTCCTGTGATTGTTAACACTGCAGAACCGACCTGTGATTGGTAACACTGGAGAAGAGTCCTGTGATTGATAACACTGGAGAACAGACCTGTGATTGGTAACACTGGAGAACAATCCTGTGATTGGTAACACTGGAGAACTGTCCTGTGATTGGTAACACTGGAAAACCGACCTGTGATTGGTAACACTGTAGAACAGTTCTTTGATTGGTAACGCTGGAGAACAGTCCAGTGAAAGGAAACACTGGGAAACCGTCCTGTGATTGGTAATGCTGGTGAACGGTCCTCTGATAGGTAACACTGGGAAACCATCCTTTGATTGGTAATGCTGGAGAACCGTCCAGTCCTTGGTAACACTGGGAAATTGTCCATTGATTGGTAACACTGGAGAACAGTCCTGTGATTGGTAACACTGGGGAACCGATCTGTGATTAGTAACACTGGAGAACAGTCCTGTGATTGGTTTCACTGGGAAATCATCCTGTGATTGGTAACACTGGAGAACCGACCTGTGATTGGTAACACTGGAGAACCGTCCTGTGATTGTTAATACTGGAGAGCATTCCTGTGATTGGTAACACTGGGTAACCGTCCTGTGATTGGTAACACTTCAGAACAGTCCTGTGATTGGTAACACTGGAGAACTGTCCTGTGATTGGTAACGCTGCAGAACAGTCCTGTGATTGGTAACTTTGCGAAACTGTCCTGTGATTGGTAACACTGGGAAACCGTCCTGTGATTGGTGACACTGGAGAACTGTCCAGTGATATGTAACACTGGAGTAACGACCTGTCATTGGTAACACTGGAGAACAGTCCTATGATTGGTAACGCTTGAGAACCGACCTGTGATTGGTAACACTGGAGAACAGTCCTGTGATTGGTAACGCTAGAGAACAGTCCTGTGACTGGTAACACTGGCGACCCGTCCAGTGATTGGTAACACTGGGAAACCGTCCTGTGATTGGTAAAAAAGAAGAACAGTCCTGTGATTGGTAACACTGGAGAATAGTCCTATGATTGGTAAAACTTGAGAACCGACCTGTGATTGGTAAAAGTGGAGAACAGTCCTGTGATTGGTAACGCTAGAGAACAGTCCTGTGACTGGTAACACTGGCGACCCGTACTGCGATTGGTAACACTGGGAAACCGTCCTGTGATTGGTAACACTGAAGAACAGTCCTGTGATTGGTAACACTGGAGAACTGAACTGTGATTGGTAACACTGGAGCACCGTCCTGTGATTGTTAATACTGGAGAGTAGTCCTGTGATTGGTAAAACTGGGAAACCGTCATGTGATTGGTAACACGGGAGAACAGTCCTGTGATTGGTAGCATTGCGAAACCGTACTGTGATTGGTAACACTGGGGAACAGTCCTGTGATTGGTAACACTGGAGAACAGTGCTGTGATTGCAAACACTGGAAACCGACCTGTGACTGGTAACACTGGAGAAAAGTCCTGTGATTGGTAACACTGGAGAACAGTCCTGTGATTGGTAACACTGGAGAACAGTCCTGTGATTAGTAACACTGGGGAACTGTCCTTTCATGGGTAACACAAGAGAACCGTCCAGTCATTGGTAACACAGGGTAACCGTGCTGTGATTGGTAACACTGGGAAACCGTCCTGCGATTGGTGAAATTGGAGAACAGTCCTGTGATTGGTAACACTGGAGAGCAGTTCTGTGATTGGAAACACTGGGGAACAGTCCTGCGATTGGTAGCACTGGAGAACAGTCCTGTGATTGGTAACACTGGAGAACTGTCCTGTGATTGGTAACACTGGGGACCAGTCCTGTGATTGGTAACACTGGAGAACTGTCCTGTGATTGGTAACACTGGAAAACCGACCTGTGATTGGTAACACTGTAGAACAGTCCTATGATTGGTAACGCTGGAGAACAGTCCAGTGAAAGGAAACACTGGGAAACCGTCCTGTGATTGGTAATGCTGGTGAACGGTCCTCTGATAGGTAACACTGGGAAACCATCCTTTGATTGGTAACGCTGGAGAACCGTCCAGTCCTTGGTAACACTGGGACATCGTCCATTGATTGGTAACACTGGAGAACAGTCCTGTGATTGGTAACACTGGGGAACCGATCTGTGATTGGTAACACTGGAGAACAGTCCTGTGATTGGTTTCACTGGGAAATCATCCTGTGATTGGTAACACTGGAGAACCAACCTGTGATTGGTAACACTGGAGAACCGTCCTGTGATTGTTAATACTGGAGAGCATTCCTGTGATTGGTAACACTGGGTAACCGTCCTGTGATTAGTAACACTGGGGAACAGTCCTGTGATTGGTAACCCTGGAGACCTGTCCTGTGATTGGTAACACTGGAGAACCGACCTTTGATTGGTAACCCTGGAGAACAGTCCTGTGATTGATAACACTGGAGAACCGACCTGTGATTGGTAACGCTGGGGAACAGTCCTGATTGGTAACACTGGAGAACAGTCCTGTGATTAGTAACACTGGGGAACTATCCTTTCATTGGTAACACAGGGTAACCGTGCTGTGATTGGTAACACTGGGAATCCTTCCTGCGATTGGTGAAATTGGAGAACAGTCCTGTGATTGGTAACACTGGAGAGCAGTCCTGTGATTGGAAACACTGGGGAACAGTCCTGTGATTGGTAGCACTGGAGAACAGTCCTGTGATTGGTAACACTGGAGAACCGACCTGTTATTGTTTACAATGGAGAACAATCCTGGGATTGGTAACACTGGAGAACCGACTTGTGTAGGGAACACTGGAGAACCGTCCTGTGATTGGTAACACTGGAGAACAGTCCTCTGACTGGTAACACTGGAGAACCGTCCAGTCATTGGTAACACTGGGATACCGTCCTGTGATTGGTAACACTGGGAAACCGTCCTGTGATTGGTAACACTGGAGAACAGTACAGTGATTTGTAACACTGGGGAACAGTCCTTTGATTGGTAACACAGGAGAACCGTCCAATCATTGGTAACACTGGGAACCCGTCCTGTGATTGGTAACACTGGGAAACCGTCCTGTGATTGGTAACATTGGAGAACAGTCCTGTGATTGGTAACAGTGCAGATCAGTCCTGTGATTGGTAACATTGGGGAACAGCCCTGCAATTGGTAACACTGGAGAACCGACCGGTGATTGGTAACACTGGAGATCCGTCCTGTGATTGGTAATACTGGAGAGCAGTCCTGTGATTGGTAACAATGATAAACCGTCCTGTGATGGGTAACACTGGGGAGCAGTCCTGTGATTGGTAACACTGGGGAACAGTGCTGGGATTGGTAACATTGGAGAACTGTCCTGTGATTAGTAACATTGCGAAACCATGATGTGATTGGTAACAATGGAGAACCGTCCTGTGCTTGGTAACACTGGGGAACAGTGCTGGGATTGGTAACACTGGAGAACTGTCCTGTGATTGGTAACACTGGGGAACACTCCTGTGATTGGTAACACTGGAGAACTTTCCTGTGATTGGTAACACTGGGGAACAGTCCTGTGATTGGTAAAGATGGAGACCTGTCCTGTGATTGTTAACACTGCAGAACCGACCTGTGATTGGTAACACTGGAGAAGAGTCCTGTGATTGATAACACTGGAGAACAGACCTGTGATTGGTAACACTGGAGAACAATCCTGTGATTGGTAACACTGGAGAACTGTCCTGTGATTGGTAACACTGGAAAACCGACCTGTGATTGGTAACACTGTAGAACAGTTCTTTGATTGGTAACGCTGGAGAACAGTCCAGTGAAAGGAAACACTGGGAAACCGTCCTGTGATTGGTAATGCTGGTGAACGGTCCTCTGATAGGTAACACTGGGAAACCATCCTTTGATTGGTAATGCTGGAGAACCGTCCAGTCCTTGGTAACACTGGGAAATTGTCCATTGATTGGTAACACTGGAGAACAGTCCTGTGATTGGTAACACTGGGGAACCGATCTGTGATTAGTAACACTGGAGAACAGTCCTGTGATTGGTTTCACTGGGAAATCATCCTGTGATTGGTAACACTGGAGAACCGACCTGTGATTGGTAACACTGGAGAACCGTCCTGTGATTGTTAATACTGGAGAGCATTCCTGTGATTGGTAACACTGGGTAACCGTCCTGTGATTAGTAGCACTGGGGAACAGTCCTGTGATTGGTAACCCTGGAGACCTGTCCTGTGATTGGTAACACTGGAGAACCGACCTTTGATTGGTAACCCTGGAGAACAGTCCTGTGATTGATAACACTGGAGAACCGACCTGTGATTGGTAACACTGGAGAACAGTCCTGTGATTGGTAACACTGGAGAACAGTCCTGTGATTAGTAACACTGGGGAATTATCCTTTCATTGGTAACACAGGGTATCCGTGCTGTGATTGGTAACACTGGGAATCCGTCCTGCGATTGGTGAAATTGGAGAACAGTCCTGTGATTGGTAACACTGGAGAGCAGTCCTGTGATTGGAAACACTGGGGAACAGTCCTGTGATTGGTAGCACTGGAGAACAGTCCTGTGATTGGTAACACTGGAGAACTGTCCTGTGATTGGTAACACTGGAGAACCGACCTGTTATTGTTTACAATGGAGAACAATCCTGGGATTGGTAACACTGGAGAACCGACTTGTGTAGGGAACACTGGAGAACCGTCCTGTGATTGGTAACACTGGAGAACAGTCCTCTGACTGGTAACATTGGAGAACCGTCCAGTCATTGGTAACACTGGGATACCGTCCTGTGGTTGGTAACACTGGGAAACCGTCCTGTGATTGGTAACACTGGAGAACAGTACAGTGATTTGTAACAATGGGGAACAGTCCTTTGATTGGTAACACAGGAGAACCGTCCAATCATTGGTAACACTGGGAACCCGTCCTGTGATTGGTAACACTGGGAAACCGTCCTGTGATTGGTAACATTGGAGAACAGTCCTGTGATTGGTAACAGTGCAGAGCAGTCCTGTGATTGGTAACATTGGGGAACAGCCCTGCAATTGGTAACACTGGAGAACCAACCTGTGATTTGTAACACTGGAGATCTGTCCTGTGATTGGTAATACTGGAGAGCAGTCCTGTGATTGGTAACAATGATAAACCGTCCTGTGATGGGTAACACTGGGGAGCAGTCCTGTGATTGGTAACACTGGGGAACAGTGCTGGGATTGGTAACATTGGAGAACTGTCCTGTGATTAGTAACATTGCGAAACCATGATGTGATTGGTAACACTGGAGAACCGTCCTGTGCTTGGTAACACTGGGGAACAGTGCTGGGATTGGTAACACTGGAGAACTGTCCTGTGATTGGTAACACTGGGGAACACTCCTGTGATTGGTAACCCTGGAGACCTGTCCCGTGATTGGTAACACTGGAGAACCGACCTGTGATTGGTAACACTGGAGAACAGTCCTGTGATTGATAACACTTGAGAACTGACCTGTGATTGGTAACACTGCAGAACTGTCCTGTGATTGGTAACACTGGGGAACAGTCCTGTGATTGGTAAAGATGGAGACCTGTCCTGTGATTGGTAACACTGGAGAACCGACCTGTGATTGGTAACACTGGAGAAGAGTCCTGTGATTGATAACACTGGAGAACAGACCTGTGATTGGTAACACTGGAGAACAATCCTGTGATTGGTAACACTGGAGAACTGTCCTGTGATTGGTAACACTGGAGAACAGTCCTGTGATTGGTAACATTGCGAAACCGTCCTGTGATTGGTAACAATGGGAAAGCGTCCTGTGATTGGTAACACTGGAGAACATTCCGGTGATTGGTAACACTGGAGAACCGACCTGTGTAGGGAACAATGGAGAACTGTCCTGTGATTGGTAACACTGGAGAACAGTCCTCTGACTGGTAACACTGGAGAACCTTCCAGACTTTGGTAACACTGGGAAACTGTCCTGAGATTGGTAACACTGGAGAGCAGTCCTGTGATTGGTAACACTGGAGAGCAGTCCTGTGATTGGTAACATTGGGAACAGTCCTGTGATTGGTAACAATGATAAACCGACCTCTGTTTGGTAACACTGGAGATCCGTCCTGTGATTGGTAATACTGGAGAGCAGTCCTGTGATTGGTAACAATGATAAACCGTCCTGTGATGGGTAACACTGGGGAGCAGTCCTGTGATTGGTAACATTGCGAAATCAACATGTGATTGGTAACATTGGAGAACCGAACTGTGATTGGTAACACTGCACAACAGTCCTGTGATTGGTAACACTGGAGAACTGGCCTGTGATTGTTAACGCTGGAGAACAGTACATTGATTTGCAACATTGCGAGACTGTCCTGTGATTGGTAACACTGGGAAATCGTCCTGTGATTGGTAACACTGGAGAACAGTCCTGTGATTGGTAACACTGGAGAACCGAACTGTGATTGGTAACACTGGAGAACAGTCCTGCGATTGGTAACGCTGGAGAACAGTCCTGTGACTGGTAACACTGGCGACCCATCCTGTGATTGGTAACACTGGGAAACCGTCCTTTGTTTGGTAACACTGAAGAACAGTCCTGTGATTGGTAACACTGGAGAACAGTCCTCTGATTGCTAACACTGGAGAACCGACCTGTGATTGGTAACACTGGAGAACCGTCCGGTGATTGTTAATACTGGAGAGCATTCCTGTGATTGGTAACACTGGGTAACCGTCCTGTGATTAGTAACACTGGGGAACAGTCCAGTGATTGGTAACCCTGGAGACCTGTCCTGTAATTGGTAACACTGGAGAACCGACCTTTGATTGGGAACCCTGGAGAACAGTCTTGTGATTGATAACACTGGAGAACTGACCTGTGATGGGTAACACTGGAGAACAGTGCTGTGATTGGTAACACTGGAGAACAGTCCTGTGATTAGTAACACTGGGGAACTGTCCTTTCATTGGTAACACAAGAGAACCGTCCAGTCATTGGTAACACAGGGTAACCATGCTGTGATTGGTAACACTGGGAAACCGTCCTGTGATTGGTAACACTGAAGAACATTCATGTGATTGGTAACACTGGAGAACCGAACTGAGATTGGTAACACTGGAGAACCGTCCTGTGATTGGTAATACTGGAGAGTAGTCCTGTGATTGGTAAAACTGGGAAACCGTCATGTGATTGGTAACACGTGAGATCCGTCCTGTGATTGGTAATACTGGAGAGCAGTCCTGTGAATGGTAGCAATGATAAACCGTCCTGTGATGGGTAACCCTGGGGAGCAGTCCTGTGATTGGCAACATTGCGAAACCATCATGTGATTGGTAACACTGGAGAACCGAACTGTGATTGGTAACACTGGAGAACTGGCCTGTGATTGTTAACACAGGAGAACCGTCCAATCATTGGTAACACTGGGAACCCGTCCTGTGATTGGTAACACTGGGAAACCGTCCTGTGACTGGTAACACTGGAGAACAGTCCTGTGATTGGTAACAGTGCAGAGCAGTCCTGTGATTGGTAACATTGGGGAACAGCCCTGCAATTGGTAACACTGGAGAACCGACCTGTGATTGGTAACACTGGAGATCCGTCCTGTGATTGGTAATACTGGAGAGCAGTCCTGTGATTGGTTACAATGTTAAACTGTCCTGTGATGGGTAACACTGGGGAGCAGTCCTGTGATTGGTAACACTGGGGAACAGTGCTGGGATTGGTAACACTGGAGAACTGTCCTGTGATTAGTAACATTGCGAAACCATGATGTGATTGGTAACACTGGAGAACCGTCCTGTGCTTGGTAACACTGGGGAACAGTGCTGGGATTGGTAACACTAGAGAACTGTCCTGTGATTGGTAACACTGGGGAACACTCCTGTGATTGGTAACCCTGGAGACCTGTCCCGTGATTGGTAACACTGGAGAACCGAACTGTGATTGGTAACACTGGAGAAAAGTCCTGTGATTGATAACACTTCAGAACTGACCTGTGATTGGTAACACTTTAGAACAGTCCTGTGATTGGTAACACTGGAGAACTGTCCTGTGATTGGTAACATTGCGAAACAGTCCTGTGATTGGTAACACTGGGAAACCTTCCTGTGCTTGGTGACACTGGAGAACAGTGCTGGGATTGGTAACACTGGAGAACTGTCCTGTGATTAGTAACATTGCGAAACCATGATGTGATTGGTAACACTGGAGAACCGTCCTGTGATTGTTAATACTGGAGAGCATTCCTGTGATTGGTAACACTGGGTAACCGTCCTGTGATTAGTAACACTGGGGAACAGTCCTGTGATTGGTAACCCTGGAGACCTGTCCTGTGATTGGTAACACTGGAGAACCGACCTTTGATTGGTAACCCTGGAGAACAGTCCTGTGATTGATAACACTGCAGAACCGACCTGTGATTTGTAACACTGGAGAACAGTCCTGTGATTGGTAACACTGGAGAACAGTACTGTGATTAGTAACACTGGGGAACTATCCTTTCATTGGTAACACAGGGTAACCGTGCTGTGATTGGTAACACTGGGAATCCGTCCTGCGATTGGTGAAATTGGAGAACAGTCCTGTGATTGGTAACACTGGAGAGCAGTCCTGTGATTGGAAACACTGGGGAACAGTCCTGTGATTGGTAGCACTGGAGAACAGTCCTGTGATTGGTAACACTGGAGAACTGTCCTATGATTGGTAACACTGGAGAACCGACCTGTTATTGTTTACAATGGAGAACAATCCTGGGATTGGTAACACTGGAGAACCGACTTGTTTAGGGAACACTGGAGAACCGTCCTGTGATTGGTAACACTGGAGAACAGTCCTCTGACTGGTAACACTGGAGAACCGTCCAGTCATTGGTAACACTGGGATACCGTCCTGTGGTTGGTAACACTGGGAAACCGTCCTGTGATTGGTAACACTGGAGAACAGTCCTCCGACTGGTAACACTGGAGAACCGTCCAGTCATTGGTAACACTGGGATACCGTCCTGTGATTGGTAACACTGGGAAATCGTCCTGTGATTGGTAACATTGGAGAACAGTACAGTGATTTGTAACACTGGGGAACAGTCCTCTGACTGGTAACACAGGAGAACCGTCCAATCATTGGTAACACTGGGAACCCGTCCTGTGATTGGTAACACTGGGAAACCGTCCTGTGATTGGTAACATTGGAGAACAGTCCTGTGATTGGTAACAGTGCAGAGCAGTCCTGTGATTGGTAACATTGGGGAACAGCCCTGCAATTGGTAACACTGGAGAACCGACCTGTGATTGGTAACACTGGAGATCCGTCCTGTGATTGGTAATACTGGAGAGCAGTCCTGTGATTGGTAACAATGATAAACCGTCCTGTGATGGGTAACACTGGGGAGCAGTCCTGTGATTGGTAACACTGGGGAACAGTGCTGGGATTGGTAACATTGGAGAACTGTCCTGTTATTAGTAACATTGCGAAACCATGATGTGATTGGTAACAAAGGAGAACCGTCCTGTGCTTGGTAACACTGGGGAACAGTGCTGGGATTGGTAACACTGGAGAACTGTCCTGTGATTGGTAACACTGGGGAACACTCCTGTGATTGGTAACCCTGGAGACCTGTCCCGTGATTGGTAACACTGGAGAACCGAACTGTGATTGGTAACACTGGAGAACAGTCCTGTGATTGATAACACTTGAGAACTGACCTGTGATTGGTAACACTTTAGAACAGTCCTGTGATTGGTAACACTGGAGAACTGTCCTGTGATTGGTAACACTGGGGAACAGTCCTGTGATTGGTAAAGATGGAGACCTGTCCTGTGATTGGTAACACTGGAGAAACGACCTGTGATTGGTAACACTGGAGAAGAGTCCTGTGATTGATAACACTGGAGAACAGACCTGTGATTGGTAACACTGGAGAACAATCCTGTGATTGGTAACACTGGAGAACTGTCCTGTTATTGGTAACACTGGAGAACAGTCCTTTGATTGGTAACATTGCGAAACCGTCCTGTGATTGGTAACAATGGGAAAGCGTCCTGTGATTGGTAACACTGGAGAACATTCCGGTGATTGGTAACACTGGAGAACCGACCTGTTATTGTTTACAATGGAGAACAGTGCTGTGATTGGTAACACTGGAGAACCGACCTGTATAGGGAACAATGGAGAACTGTCCTGTGATTGGTAACACTGGAGAACAGTCCTCTGACTGGTAACACTGGAGAACCTTCCAGACTTTGGTAACACTGGGAAACTGTCCTGAGATTGGTAACACTGGAGAACAGTCCTGTGATTGGTAACACTGGAGAGCAGTCCTGTGATTGGTAACATTGGGGAACAGTCCTGTGATTGGTAACAATGATAAACCGACCTCTGTTTGGTAACACTGGAGATCCGTCCTGTGATTGGTAATACTGGAGAGCAGTCCTGTGATTGGTAACAATGATAAACCATCCTGTGATGGGTAACACTGGGGAGCAGTCCTGTGATTGGTAACATTGCGAAACCAACATGTGATTGGTAACACTGGAGAACCGAACTGTGATTGGTAACACTGCACAACAGTCCTGTGATTGGTAACACTGGAGAACTGGCCTGTGATTGTTAACGCTGGAGAACAGTACATTGATTTGCAACATTGCGAGACTGTCCTGTGATTGGTAACACTGGGAAATCGTCCTGTGATTGGTAACACTGGTGAACAGTCCTGTGATTGGTAACACTGGAGAACCGAACTATGATTGGTAACACTGGAGAACAGTCCTGCGATTGGTAACGCTGGAGAACAGTCCTGTGACTGGTAACACTGGCGACCCATCCTGTGATTGGTAACACTGGGAAACCGTCCTTTGTTTGGTAACACTGAAGAACAGTCCTGTGATTGGTAACACTGGAGAACAGTCCTCTGACTGGTAACACTGGAGAACCGACCTGTGATTGGTAACACTGGAGAACCGTCCGGTGATTGTTAATACTGGAGAGCATTCCTGTGATTGGTAACACTGGGTAACCGTCCTGTGATTAGTAACACTGGGGAACAGTCCAGTGATTGGTAACCCTGGAGACCTGTCCTGTAATTGGTAACACTGGAGAACCGACCTTTGATTGGGAACCCTGGAGAACAGTCTTGTGATTGATAACACTGGAGAACTGACCTGTGATGGGTAACACTGGAGAACAGTCCTGTGATTGGTAACACTGGAGAACAGTCCTGTGATTAGTAACACTGGGGAACTGTCCTTTCATTGGTAACACAAGAGAACCGTCCAGTCATTGGTAACACAGGGTAACCGTGCTGTGATTGGTAACACTGGAGAACTGTCCTATGATTGGTAACACTGGAGAACCGACCTGTTATTGTTTACAATGGAGAACAATCCTGGGATTGGTAACACTGGAGAACCGACTTGTGTAGGGAACACTGGAGAACCGTCCTGTGATTGGTAACACTGGAGAACAGTCCTCTGACTGGTAACACTGGAGAACCGTCCAGTCATTGGTAACACTGGGATACCGTCCTGTGGTTGGTAACACTGGGAAACCGTCCTGTGATTGGTAACACTGGAGAACAGTCCTCTGACTGGTAACACTGGAGAACCGTCCAGTCATTGGTAACACTGGGATACCGTCCTGTGATTGGTAACACTGGGAAATCGTCCTGTGATTGGTAACATTGGAGAACAGTACAGTGATTTGTAACACTGGGGAACAGTCCTCTGACTGGTAACACAGGAGAACCGTCCAATCATTGGTAACACTGGGAACCCGTCCTGTGATTGGTAACACTGGGAAACCGTCCTGTGATTGGTAACATTGGAGAACAGTCCTGTGATTGGTAACAGTGCAGAGCAGTCCTGTGATTGGTAACATTGGGGAACAGCCCTGCAATTGGTAACACTGGAGAACCGACCTGTGATTGGTAACACTGGAGATCCGTCCTGTGATTGGTAATACTGGAGAGCAGTCCTGTGATTGGTAACAATGATAAACCGTCCTGTGATGGGTAACACTGGGGAGCAGTCCTGTGATTGGTAACACTGGGGAACAGTGCTGGGATTGGTAACATTGCGAAACAGTCCTGTGATTGGTAACACTGGGAAACCTTCCTGTGCTTGGTGACACTGGAGAACAGTGCTGGGATTGGTAACACTGGAGAACTGTCCTGTGATTAGTAACATTGCGAAACCATGATGTGATTGGTAACACTGGAGAACCGTCCTGTGATTGTTAATACTGGAGAGCATTCCTGTGATTGGTAACACTGGGTAACCGTCCTGTGATTAGTAACACTGGGGAACAGTCCTGTGATTGGTAACCCTGGAGACCTGTCCTGTGATTGGTAACACTGCAGAACCGACCTGTGATTGGTAACACTGGAGAACAGTCCTGTGATTGGTAACACTGGAGAACAGTCCTGTGATTAGTAACACTGGGGAACTATCCTTTCATTGGTAACACAGGGTAACCATGCTGTGATTGGTAACACTGGGAATCCGTCCTGCGATTGGTGAAATTGGAGAACAGTCCTGTGATTGGTAACACTGGAGAGCAGTCCTGTGATTGGAAACACTGGGGAACAGTCCTGTGATTGGTAGCACTGGAGAACAGTCCTGTGATTGGTAACACTGGAGAACTGTCCTATGATTGGTAACACTGGAGAACCGACCTGTTATTGTTTACAATGGAGAACAATCCTGGGATTGGTAACACTGGAGAACCGACTTGTTTAGGGAACACTGGAGAACCGTCCTGTGATTGGTAACACTGGAGAACAGTCCTCTGACTGGTAACACTGGAGAACCGTCCAGTCATTGGTAACACTGGGATACCGTCCTGTGGTTGGTAACACTGGGAAACCGTCCTGTGATTGGTAACACTGGAGAACAGTCCTCTGACTGGTAACACTGGAGAACCGTCCAGTCATTGGTAACACTGGGATACCGTCCTGTGATTGGTAACACTGGGAAATCGTCCTGTAATTGGTAACATTGGAGAACAGTACAGTGATTTGTAACACTGGGGAACAGTCCTCTGACTGGTAACACAGGAGAACCGTCCAATCATTGGTAACACTGGGAACCCGTCCTGTGATTGGTAACACTGGGAAACCGTCCTGTGATTGGTAACATTGGAGAACAGTCCTGTGATTGGTAACAGTGCAGAGCAGTCCTGTGATTGGTAACATTGGGGAACAGCCCTGCAATTGGTAACACTGGAGAACCGACCTGTGATTGGTAACACTGGAGATCCGTCCTGTGATTGGTAATACTGGAGAGCAGTCCTGTGATTGGTAACAATGATAAACCGTCCTGTGATGGGTAACACTGGGGAGCAGTCCTGTGATTGGTAACACTGGGGAACAGTGCTGGGATTGGTAACATTGGAGAACTGTCCTGTTATTAGTAACATTGCGAAACCATGATGTGATTGGTAACAAAGGAGAACCGTCCTGTGCTTGGTAACACTGGGGAACAGTGCTGGGATTGGTAACACTGGAGAACTGTCCGGTGATTGGTAACACTGGGGAACACTCCTGTGATTGGTAACCCTGGAGACCTGTCCCGTGATTGGTAACACTGGAGAACCGACCTGTGATTGGTAACACTGGAGAACAGTCCTGTGATTGATAACACTTGAGAACTGACCTGTGATTGGTAACACTTTAGAACAGTCCTGTGATTGGTAACACTGGAGAACTGTCCTGTGATTGGTAACACTGGGGAACAGTCCTGTGATTGGTAAAGATGGAGACCTGTCCTGTGATTGGTAACACTGGAGAAACGACCTGTGATTGGTAACACTGGAGAACAATCCTGTGATTGGTAACACTGGAGAACTGTCCTGTGATTGGTAACACTGGAGAACAGTCCTTTGATTGGTAACATTGCGAAACCGTCCTGTGATTGGTAACAATGGGAAAGCGTCCTGTGATTGGTAACACTGGAGAACATTCCGGTGATTGGTAACACTGGAGAACCGACCTGTTATTGTTTACAATGGAGAACAGTGCTGTGATTGGTAACACTGGAGAACCGACCTGTGTAGGGAACAATGGAGAACTGTCCTGTGATTGGTAACACTGGAGAACAGTCCTCTGACTGGTAACACTGGAGAACCTTCCAGACTTTGGTAACACTGGGAAACTGTCCTGAGATTGGTAACACTGGAGAACAGTCCTGTGATTGGTAACACTGGAGAGCAGTCCTGTGATTGGTAACATTGGGGAACAGTCCTGTGATTGGTAACAATGATAAACCGACCTCTGTTTGGTAACACTGGAGATCCGTCCTGTGATTGGTAATACTGGAGAGCAGTCCTGTGATTGGTAACAATGATAAACCATCCTGTGATGGGTAACACTGGGGAGCAGTCCTGTGATTGGTAACATTGCGAAACCAACATGTGATTGGTAACACTGGAGAACCGAACTGTGATTGGTAACACTGCACAACAGTCCTGTGATTGGTAACACTGGAGAACTGGCCTGTGATTGTTAACGCTGGAGAACAGTACATTGATTTGCAACATTGCGAGACTGTCCTGTGATTGGTAACACTGGGAAATCGTCCTGTGATTGGTAACACTGGTGAACAGTCCTGTGATTGGTAACACTGGAGAACCGAACTATGATTGGTAACACTGGAGAACAGTCCTGCGATTGGTAACGCTGGAGAACAGTCCTGTGACTGGTAACACTGGCGACCCATCCTGTGATTGGTAACACTGGGAAACCGTCCTTTGTTTGGTAACACTGAAGAACAGTCCTGTGATTGGTAACACTGGAGAACAGTCCTCTGACTGGTAACACTGGAGAACCGACCTGTGATTGGTAACACTGGAGAACCGTCCGGTGATTGTTAATACTGGAGAGCATTCCTGTGATTGGTAACACTGGGTAACCGTCCTGTGATTAGTAACACTGGGGAACAGTCCAGTGATTGGTAACCCTGGAGACCTGTCCTGTAATTGGTAACACTGGAGAACCGACCTTTGATTGGGAACCCTGGAGAACAGTCTTGTGATTGATAACACTGGAGAACTGACCTGTGATGGGTAACACTGGAGAACAGTCCTGTGATTGGTAACACTGGAGAACAGTCCTGTGATTAGTAACACTGGGGAACTGTCCTTTCATTGGTAACACAAGAGAACCGTCCAGTCATTGGTAACACAGGGTAACCGTGCTGTGATTGGTAACACTGGAGAACTGTCCTATGATTGGTAACACTGGAGAACCGACCTGTTATTGTTTACAATGGAGAACAATCCTGGGATTGGTAACACTGGAGAACCGACTTGTGTAGGGAACACTGGAGAACCGTCCTGTGATTGGTAACACTGGAGAACAGTCCTCTGACTGGTAACACTGGAGAACCGTCCAGTCATTGGTAACACTGGGATACCGTCCTGTGGTTGGTAACACTGGGAAACCGTCCTGTGATTGGTAACACTGGAGAACAGTCCTCTGACTGGTAACACTGGAGAACCGTCCAGTCATTGGTAACACTGGGATACCGTCCTGTGATTGGTAACACTGGGAAATCGTCCTGTGATTGGTAACATTGGAGAACAGTACAGTGATTTGTAACACTGGGGAACAGTCCTCTGACTGGTAACACAGGAGAACCGTCCAATCATTGGTAACACTGGGAACCCGTCCTGTGATTGGTAACACTGGGAAACCGTCCTGTGATTGGTAACATTGGAGAACAGTCCTGTGATTGGTAACAGTGCAGAGCAGTCCTGTGATTGGTAACATTGGGGAACAGCCCTGCAATTGGTAACACTGGAGAACCGACCTGTGATTGGTAACACTGGAGATCCGTCCTGTGATTGGTAATACTGGAGAGCAGTCCTGTGATTGGTAACAATGATAAACCGTCCTGTGATGGGTAACACTGGGGAGCAGTCCTGTGATTGGTAACACTGGGGAACAGTGCTGGGATTGGTAACATTGGAGAACTGTCCTGTTATTAGTAACATTGCGAAACCATGATGTGATTGGTAACAAAGGAGAACCGTCCTGTGCTTGGTAACACTGGGGAACAGTGCTGGGATTGGTAACACTGGAGAACTGTCCGGTGATTGGTAACACTGGGGAACACTCCTGTGATTGGTAACCCTGGAGACCTGTCCCGTGATTGGTAACACTGGAGAACCGACCTGTGATTGGTAACACTGGAGAACAGTCCTGTGATTGATAACACTTGAGAACTGACCTGTGATTGGTAACACTTTAGAACAGTCCTGTGATTGGTAACACTGGAGAACTGTCCTGTGATTGGTAACACTGGGGAACAGTCCTGTGATTGGTAAAGATGGAGACCTGTCCTGTGATTGGTAACACTGGAGAAACGACCTGTGATTGGTAACACTGGAGAAGAGTCCTGTGATTGATAACACTGGAGAACAGACCTGTGATTGGTAACACTGGAGAACAATCCTGTGATTGGTAACACTGGAGAACTGTCCTGTTATTGGTAACACTGGAGAACAGTCCATTGATTGGTAACATTGCGAAACCGTCCTGTGATTGGTAACAATGGGAAAGCGTCCTGTGATTGGTAACACTGGAGAACATTCCGGTGATTGGTAACACTGGAGAACCGACCTGTTATTGTTTACAATGGAGAACAGTGCTGTGATTGGTAACACTGGAGAACCGACCTGTGTAGGGAACAATGGAGAACTGTCCTGTGATTGGTAACACTGGAGAACAGTCCTCTGACTGGTAACACTGGAGAACCTTCCAGACTTTGGTAACACTGGGAAACTGTCCTGAGATTGGTAACACTGGAGAACAGTCCTGTGATTGGTAACACTGGAGAGCAGTCCTGTGATTGGTAACATTGGGGAACAGTCCTGTGATTGGTAACAATGATAAACCGACCTCTGTTTGGTAACACTGGAGATCCGTCCTGTGATTGGTAATACTGGAGAGCAGTCCTGTGATTGGTAACAATGATAAACCATCCTGTGATGGGTAACACTGGGGAGCAGTCCTGTGATTGGTAACATTGCGAAACCAACATGTGATTGGTAACACTGGAGAACCGAACTGTGATTGGTAACACTGCACAACAGTCCTGTGATTGGTAACACTGGAGAACTGGCCTGTGATTGTTAACGCTGGAGAACAGTACATTGATTTGCAACATTGCGAGACTGTCCTGTGATTGGTAACACTGGGAAATCGTCCTGTGATTGGTAACACTGGTGAACAGTCCTGTGATTGGTAACACTGGAGAACCGAACTGTGATTGGTAACACTGGAGAACAGTCCTGCGATTGGTAACGCTGGAGAACAGTCCTGTGACTGGTAACACTGGCGACCCATCCTGTGATTGGTAACACTGGGAAACCGTCCTTTGTTTGGTAACACTGAAGAACAGTCCTGTGATTGGTAACACTGGAGAACAGTCCTCTGATTGGTAACACTGGAGAACCGACCTGTGATTGGTAACACTGGAGAACCGTCCGGTGATTGTTAATACTGGAGAGCATTCCTGTGATTGGTAACACTGGGTAACCGTCCTGTGATTAGTAACACTGGGGAACAGTCCAGTGATTGGTAACCCTGGAGACCTGTCCTGTAATTGGTAACACTGGAGAACCGACCTTTGATTGGGAACCCTGGAGAACAGTCTTGTGATTGATAACACTGGAGAACTGACCTGTGATGGGTAACACTGGAGAACAGTCCTGTGATTGGTAACACTGGAGAACAGTCCTGTGATTAGTAACACTGGGGAACTGTCCTTTCATTGGTAACACAAGAGAACCGTCCAGTCATTGGTAACACAGGGTAACCGTGCTGTGATTGGTAACACTGGAGAACCGTCCTGTGATTGGTAACACTGAAGAACATTCCTGTGATTGGTAACACTGGAGAACCGAACTGAGATTGGTAACACTGGAGAACCGTCCTGTGATTGGTAATACTGGAGAGTAGTCCTGTGATTGGTAACAGTGCAGAGCAGTCCTGTGATTGGTAACATTGGGGAACAGCCCTGCAATTGGTAACACTGGAGAACCGACCGGTGATTGGTAACACTGGAGATCCGTCCTGTGATTGGTAATACTGGAGAGCAGTCCTGTGATTGGTTACAATGATAAACCGTCCTGTGATGGGTAACACTGGGGAGCAGTCCTGTGATTGGTAACACTGGGGAACAGTGCTGGGATTGGTAACACTGGAGAACTGTCCAGTGATTAGTAACATTGCGAAACCATGATGTGATTGATAACACTGGAGAACCGTCCTGTGCTTGGTAACACTGGGGAACAGTGCTGGGATTGGTAACACTGGAGAACTGTCCTGTGATTGGTAACACTGGGGAACACTCCTGTGATTGGTAACCCTGGAGACCTGTCCTGTGATTGGTAACACTGGAGAACCGACCTGTGATTGGTAACACTGGAGAAAAGTCCTGTGATTGATAACACTTCAGAACTGACCTGTGATTGGTAACACTTTAGAACAGTCCTGTGGTTGGTAACACTGGAGAACTGCCCTGTGATTGGTAACATTGCGAAAAAGTCCTGTGATTGGTAACACTGGGAAACCGTCCTGTGATTGGTGACACTGGAGAACTGTCCAGTGATATGTAACACTGGAGTAACGACCTGTGATTGGTAACACTGGAGAACAGTCCTATGATTGGTAACACTTGAGAATCGACCTGTGATTGGTAACACTGGAGAACAGTCCTGTGATTGGTAATGCTAGAGAACAGTCCTGTGACTGGTAACACTGGCGACCCGTCCTGTGATTGGTAACACTGGGAAACCGTCCTATGATTGGTAAAACTGAAGAACAGTCCTGTGATTGGTAACACTGGAGACTAGTCCTATGATTGGTAAAACTTGAGAACCGACCTGTGATTGTTAAAAATGGAGAACAGTCCTGTGATTGGTAACGCTAGAGAACAGTCCTTTGACTGGTAACACTGGTAACCCGTCCTGCGATTGGTAACACTGGGAAACCGTCCTGTGATTGGTAACACTGAAGAACAGTCCTGTGATTGGTAACACTGGAGAACTGAACTGAGATTGGTAACACTGGAGAACAGTCCTGTGATTGTTAATACTGGAGAGTAGTCCTGTGATTGGTAAAACTGGGAAACCGTCATGTGATTGGTAACACGGGGGAACAGTCCTGTGAATGGTAGCATTGCGAAACCGTACTGTGATTGGTAACACTGGGGAACAGTCCTGTGATTGGTAACACTGGAGAACAGTGCTGTGATTGCAAACACTGGAAACCGACCTGTGACTGGTAACACTGGAGAAAAGTCCTGTGATTGGTAACACTGGAGAACAGTCCTGTGATTGGTAACACTGGAGAACAGTCCTGTGACTGGTAACACTGGTGACCCGTCCTGTGATTGGTAACACTGGGAAACCGCCCTGTGATTGGTAACACTGAAGAAAAGTTCTGTGATTGGTAACACTGGAGAACAGTCCTGTGATTGGTAACACTGGGGAACAGTGCTGGGATTGGTAACACTGGAGAACTGTCCTGTGATTGGTAACACTGGGGAACACTCCTGTGATTGGTAACCCTGGAGACCTGTCCTGTGATTGGTAACACTGGAGAACCGACCTGTGATTGGTAACACTGGAGAACCGAACTATGATTGGTAACACTGGAGAACAGTCCTGTGATTGGTAACGCTGGAGAACAGTCCTGTGACTGGTAACACTGGCGACCCATCCTGTGATTGGTAACACTGGGAAACCGTCCTTTGTTTGGTAACACTGAAGAACAGTCCTGTGATTGGTAACACTGGAGAACAGTCCTGTGATTGGTAACACTGGAGAACCGACCTGTGATTGGTAACACTGGAGAACCGTCCTGTGATTGTTAATACTGGAGAGCATTCCTGTGATTGGTAACACTGGGTAACTGTCCTGTGATTAGTAACACTGTGGAACAGTCCAGTGATTGGTAACCCTGGAGACCTGTCCTGTAATTGGTAACACTGGAGAACCGACCTTTGATTGGTAACCCTGGAGAACAGTCTTGAAATTGATAACACTGGAGAACCGACCTGTGATGGGTAACACTGGAGAACAGTCCTGTGATTGGTAACACTGGAGAACAGTCCTGTGATTAGTAACACTGGGGAACTGTCCTTTCATTGGTAACACAAGAGAACCGTCCAGTCATTGGTAACACAGGGTAACCGTGCTGTGATTGGTAACACTGGGAAATCGTCCTGTGATTGGTGAAATTGGAGAACAGTCCTGTGATTGGTAACACTGGAGAGCAGTTCTGTGATTGGAAACACTGGGGAACAGTCCTGCGATTGGTAGCACTGGAGAACAGTCCTATGATTGGTAACACTGGAGAACCGACCTGTGATTGGTAACACAGCATAACCATCCTGTGATTGGTAATCCTGGAAACCAGTCCTGTGATTGGTAACACTGGGAAACCATCCTGTGATTGGTAACTCTGGAGAGCCGTACTGTGATTGGTAACACTGGAGAACAGTCCTATTATTGGTAACTCTGGTGAACAGTCCTCTGACTGGTAACACTGGAGAACCGTCCAATCCTTGGTAACACTGGGATACCGTCCTGTGATTGGTAACACTGGGAAACCGTCCTGTATTTGGTAACACTGGTGAACAGTACTGTGATTGGTAACACTTGGGAACAGTCCTGTGATTGGTAACGCAGGAGAACCGTCCAGTCCTTGGTGACACTGGGAAACTATCCTGTGATTGGTAACACTCGGAAACCGTCCTGTGATTGGTAACACTGGAGAACAGTCCTGTGATTGGTAACACTGGAGAACAGTCTTCTGACTGGTAACACTGGAGAACAGTCCAGTCCTTGGTAACACTGGGATACCTTCCTGTGATTGGTAACACTGGGAAACCGTCCTGTGATTGGTAACACTGCAGAACAGTCCTGTGATTGGTAACACTGGGGAACAGTCCTTTCATTGGTAACACAGGAGAACCGTCCAGTCATTGGTAACACTGGGAGACCGTGCTGTGATTGGTAACACAGGGAAACAGTCCTTTGATTGGTAACACTGGAAAGCAGTCCTGTGATTGGTAACATTGGGGAACAGTCCTGTGATTGGTAGCACTGGAGAACAGTCCTGTGACTGGTAACTTTGGAGAACTGTCCTGTGATTGGTAACACTGGGGACCAGTCCTGTGATTGGTTACACGGGAGAACTGTCCTGTGATTTGTAACACTGGAAAACCGAACTGTGATTGGTAACACTGTAGAACAGTCCTGTGATTGGTAACGCTGGAGAACAGTCCTGTGATTGGTAACACTGGGAAACCGTCCTGTGATTGGTAACGCTGGAGAACAGTCCTCTGATTGGTAACACTGGGAAACCATTCTTTGATTGGTAACGCTGGAGAACCGTCCAGTCCTTGGTAAAACTGGGAAATCGTCCTGTGATTGGTAACACTGGAGAACAGTCCTGTGATTGGTAACACTGGGGAACAGTCCTGGGATTGGTAACACTGGAGAACTGTCCTGTGATTGTTAAAACTGTGGAACAGTCCTGTCATTGGTAACCCTGGAGACCTGTCCTGTGATTGGTAACACTGGCGACCCGACCTGTGATTTGTAACACTGGAGAACAGTCCTGTGATTGGTAACACTGGAGAACAGTCCTGTGATTGGTAACGCTGGAGAACAGTCTTCTGACTGGTAACACAGGAGAACCGTCCAGTCATTGGTAACACTGGGAGACCGTGCTGTGATTGGTAACACAGGGAAACCGTCCTGTGATTGGTAGCACTGGAGAACAGTCCTGTGATTGGTAGCACTGGAGAGCAGTCCTGTGACTGGTAACACTGGGAAAGCGTCCTGTGATTGGTAACGCTGGAGAACAGTTCTCTGATTAGTAACACTGGGAAACCATCCTTTGATTGGTAACGCTGGAGAACCGTCCAGTCCTTGGTAAAACTGGGAAATCGTCCTGTGATTGGTAACACTGGAGAACAGTCCTGTGATTGGTAACACTGGGGAACAATCCTGGGATTGGTAACACTGGAGAACTGTCCTGTGATTGTTAAAACTGTGGAACAGTCCTGTCATTGGTAACCCTGGAGACCTGTCCTGTGATTGGTAACACTGGAGAACCGACCTGTGATTTGTAACACTGGAGAACAGCCCTGTGATTGATAACACTGGAGAGGTACCTGTGATTGGTAACACTGGAGAACAGTCCTGTGATTGGTAACACTGGAGAACTGTCCTGTGATTCGTAACGCTGGAGAACAGTCTTCTGACTGGTAACACTGTAGAACGGTCCAGTCCTTGGTAACACTGGGATACCTTCCTGTGATTGGTAACACTGGGAAACCGTCCTGTGATTGGTAGCAATGGAGAACAGTCCTGTGATTTGTAACACTGGAGAGCAGTCCTGTGATTGGTAACATTGGGGAACAGTCCTGTGATTGGTAGCACTGGAGAACAGTCCTGTGACTGGTAACACTGGAGAACTGTCCTGTGATTGGTAGCACTGGGGACCAGTCCTGTGATTGGTAACACTGGAGAACTGTCCTGTGATTGGTAACACTGGAAAACCGACCTGTGATTGGTAACACTGGAGAACAGTCCTGTGATTGGTAACGCTGGAGAACAGTCCTGTGATTGGTAACACTGGGAAACCGTCCTGTGATTGGTAACGCTGGAGAACAGTCCTCTGATTGGTAACACTGGGAAACCATCCTTTGATTGGTAACGCTGGAGAACCGTTTAGTCCTTGGTAACACTGGGAAATCGTCCTGTGATTGGTAACACCGGAGAACAGTCCCGTGATTGGTAAGAGTGGGGAACCGACCTGTGATTGGTCATGCTGGAGAACAGTACTGAGAGTGGAAAAACTGGCGGCCCGTCCTGTGATTGGTTACACTGGGTAACCGTCCTGTGATTGGTAGCACTGGAGAACAGTCCTGTGACTGGTAACACTGGAGAAGTGTCCTGTGATTGGTAGCACTGGGGACCAGTCCTGTGATTGGTAGCACTGGAGAACAGTCCTGTGACTGGTAACACTGGAGAACTGACCTGTGATTGGTAACACCGGGGACCAGTTCTGTGATTGGTAACACGGGAGAACTGTCCTGTGATTGGTAACACTGGAAAACTGACCTGTGATTGGTATCACTGTAGAACAGTCCTGTGATTGGTAACGCTGGAGAACAGTCCTGTGATTGGTAACACTGGGAAACCGTCCTGTGATTGGTAACGCTGGAGAACAGTTCTCTGATTAGTAACACTGGGAAACCATCCTTTGATTGGTAACGCTGGAAAACCGTCCAGTCCTTGGTAAAACTGGGAAATCGTCCTGTGATTGGTAACACTGGAGAACAGTCCTTTGATTGTTAAAACTGTGGAACAGTCCTGTGATTGGTAACCCTGGAGACCTGTCCTGTGATTGGTAACACTGGAGAACCGACCTGTGATTTGTAACACTGGAGAACAGTCCTGTGATTCATAACGCTGGAGAACAGTCTTCTGACTGGTAACACTGGAGAACGGTCCAGTCCTTGGTAACACTGGGATACCTTCCTGTGATTGGTAACACTGGGAAACAGTCCTGTGATTGGTAGCACTGGAGAACAGTCCTGTGATTGGAAACACTGGAGAACCGACCTGTGATTGGTAAACTGGAGAACCGTCCTCTGTTTGGTAATACTGGAGAGCAGTCCTCTGAATGGTAACACTGGAGAACTGAAAGTCCTTGGGAACACTGGGATACCGTCCTGTGATTGGTAACACTGGGAAACAGTCCTGTGATTGGTAACACTGGATTGCAGTCGTGTGTTTGGTAACGTTGGAGAACAGTCCTGTGATTGGTAACACTGGAGAGCAGTCCTGTGATTGGTAACACTGGGGAACAGTCCTGTGATTGGTAACACTGGAGAACTGTCCAGTGATTGGTAACACTGGAGAACTGTCCTGTGATTGGTAACACTGGGGACCAGTCCTGTGATTGGTAACACTGAAGAACTATTCTGTGATTGGTAACACTGGAAAACCGACCTGTGATTGGTAATACTGGAGAACAGTCCTGTGATTGGTAACGCTGGAGAACATTCCTGTGATTGTTAACACTGGGAAACCATCCTGTGATTGGTAACGCTGGAGAACAGTCCTGTAATTGGTATCACTGGCAAACCGTCCTGTGATTGGTAACACTGGAGAACAGTCTTGTGACTTTACTACTCTTGAAGGCTGAGTTCCAGAACCCCACAACGAACCCTGTGAGTGAAAAAAATTTCCTCATCACCTTCTCCAATCACTTTAAATCTGTGCCCCCTTGTCACTGACCTCGCTGTTAAAGTTAACAGGCCCTTCCTATCCACTCTATCCAGGCCCCTCACAATTTTGTATATCTCAATTAAATCTCTCTTCAGCCTCCTCTGTTCCAAGGAGAACAACCCCAGCCTATCCAATCTTTCCTCATAGCTACAATTTTCCAGTTCTGGCAACATTCCTGTAAATCTCCTCCATACCCTCACAAATGCAATTACATCCTTTCTGTAATGAGGTGACCAGAACTACACACACTCCTCAAGTTGTGGCCTGACTAATGTTATATATATTACCCAAGCATAACCTCCCTAATCTTACATTCTGTGCCTCTGCTAATGAAGGAAAGGATTCTATTTGCCTTTTTAATCACTTATCGACCTTTCCTGCTACCCTTCAGGGATTTGTGGACTTTCAGTCCAAGGCCCCTCACTTCCTCTACACCTCCCAGTATCCTCTCATTTATTGTGTATTCCTTTGCCCTGTTTGATCTTCCCAAATGCATCTCCTCATGCTTCTCTGGATTGAATTCCGTTTGATACTTTTCTGCCCACCTGACTAGTCCATTGATAACTTCCTGCAGTCTCCAGCTTTCCTCCTCACTATCAACAGTGCGGCCAATTTTTGTGGCATCTGCAAACTTCTTGATCATTCCCCCTTTGGGCATTTACATCCAAGTCATTAATATATACCACAAAAAGCAAGATACCCAGTACTGAGCCCTGTGGAACCCCACTGGAAACAGCCTTCTAGTTACAAAAACATCCATCAACAATTATCCTTTGCCTGTCACTGAGTGAATTTTGTATCCAGCTGGCTATGTTCCTCTGGGTTCCATGGGCTTTTATTTTTTTTAAGTCTGCCATGTGGGACTTTGTCAAAAGCCATGCCAAAATCCATGTAGACCACACCAACTACATTACCTTCATCAATCCTCCTTGTTACTTCCTCAAAAAACTTCAATCCCCTTAATTAGACACGACCTTTCCTTAACAAATCCATGCTGACTATCCTTGATTAATCTGTACCTTTCTAAGTGACAGTTTATCCTGTCTATCAGAATTGATTCCAATAATTTGCCCTCCACCGAGCTTAGACTGACTGCTGTGTAATTATTCGGTCTATCCCTCACTTCCTTTTTAAACAAAGGTACATTAACAGACCTCCAATCCTCTGGTACCATATCTGTATCCAGTGAGGATTGGAAAATGATGGTCAGACCCTCTGCATTTTCCTCCCTGGCTTATTTTAACAGCCTGGGATACACTTTATCTGACCCTGGTAACTTATCCACTTTCAAGGATGCTAATCCCCTTAATGCTTCTTCCCTTCCTATGTTTATCACACCTAATACTTCACACTCCTAACTACAATGTCTGCATTGTTCCCCCTTTTGTGAAGGCAGTCATAAAATATTCATTAAGAATCTTTTATGGACCCTACTCTTTCCTTAGTTATCCTCTTAGTCTTAATGTATTGATAAAACATCTTTGGGTTCACTTGATTTTTGGTCTCCTTAGAAACACTGGGGAATGGTCCTATCATTAATAAAATGATTGTGTGTTTAGAAATGCTCATCACTGTCCTGTCTTTGACAACACTAGATTTACCTATGGCTTTGCAAACACTGTGGAATGGACCAGACCTTGGTAACATTAAGAATTGGTCTAGTTCCTGATAACAATAGGGATGGTCCTGCCTTTGCTAACACTAAGGATGGTCTTGTCCTTTATAACGGTAGGAATCTTTGTCACCTGGATATTGTCTGGAATGTTCTGGGTTTTTTAAAATTCATTTTATTGGATGTGGACATCACTGGCCAGGCCAGCATTTATTGCCCATCCCCAAATGTCCTTGAGAAGATGGTGGTGAGCGACCTTCTTGAACTGTTGCAGTCCATGTGTCGTAGGTACATCCACAGTGCTGTTAGGAAGGGAGTTCCAGGATTTTGACCCAGCAACAGTGAAGGAACGGCAATATATTTCCAAGTCAGGATGGTGAGTGACTTGGAGGGGGACTTCCAGATGGTGGTGTTCCCAATTATCTACTGCCCTTGTCATTCTAAATGGTAGCGGCCATAGGTTTGGAAGTTGCTGTCTAAGGAGCTTTGGTGAATTCATGCAGTCCATTTTGTTGATGGTATACACTGCTCCCACTGTGTATCAGCAGTGGAGGGGGTGGAAAGGGTACCAATCAAGCGGCTGCTTTGTCCTGGATGGTGTCAAGTTTCTTGAATGTTGTAGGAGCTGCACTCATCCAGGCAAATACAGAGTATTCCATCACGCTCCTGACTTGCGCCACATAGATGGTGGACAGGCTTTGGGGAGTCAGGAGATGAGTTACTTGTTGCATGATTCCTAGTCTCTGACCTGCTCTTGCAGCTGAAGTGTTTATATGGCTAGTCTAGTTCAGTCTCTGGTCAATGGGAACCCCCAGGATGTGGATAGTGGGGGACTCAGCGATGGTAATGCCATTGAATGTCAAGGGGCGATCATTAAATTCTCTCTTATTGGAGATGGTCATTGCCTGCCACTTGTGTGGCACAAATGTTTCTTGCCACTTGTCAGCCCAAGCCTGGATATTGTCCAGGTCTTGCTGCATTTGGACATGGACTGCTTCAGTATCTCAGGAGTCGCGAATAGTGCTGAACATTGTGCAATCATCAGCAAACATCCCCACTTCTGATCTTATGATGGAAGGAAAATCATTGATGAAGCAGCTGAAGATGGTTGGGCCTAGGACACTATCCTGAGGAATTCCTGCAGTGATGTCCTGGAACTGAGATGACTAACCTCCAACAACCATAACCATCTTCCTTTGTGCTAGGTATGACTCTAACTGGTGGAGATTTTTCCCCCTGATTCCTATTGACTCCAGTTTTGCTAGGGCTCCTTGATGCCAAACATGATCAAATGCTGCCTTGATGTCAAGGGCAATCACTCTCACCTCACCTCTTGAGTTCAGCTCTTTTGCCCATGTTTGAACCAAGGCTGTATTGAGGTTAGGAGCTGGGTGACCCTGGCACAACCCAAACTGAGTGTCAATGAGCAGGTTATTGCTAAGTAAGTGGTGCTTTATAGCACTGTTGATGACCCCCCTTCCATCACTTTACTGATGATCGAGAGTAGACTGATGGGGCAGTAATTGGCAGTAATCTGTCCTGCTTTTTGAGTACAGGATATGCCTGGTCAATTTTCTACATCGCCGGTTAGATGCCAGTTTTATTGCTGCACTGGAACAACTTGGCTAGGGGCACGGCAAGTTCTGGAGCACAAGTCTTCAGTGCTATTGTCAGAATATTGTCAGGGCCCATAGCCTTTGCAGTATCCAGTGCCTTCAGCCATTACTTGATATTACGTGGAGTGAATCGAATTGGCTGAAGAGTGGCATCTGTGACATTTATGCCACGCAAATGCTGGGGTCCTCCGGACAAGGCTGAGATGGATCATCCACTCGGCACTTTTGGCTGAAGATTGTTGCGAATGCTTCAGCCTTATCTTTTGCGCTGATGTGCTGGGCTCCTCCATCACTGAGGATGGGGATATTTGTGGAGCCTCCTCCTCCAGTGCGTTGTTTAATTGTCCACCACCATTCACGACTGGTGTTTGGTAAAACTGAGTTGATGCTGTCTTTGGTAACACTGACTATTGTCCTGCCCCTGGTATCATTGTGTCAGAACATGTATTTGGTACTGTCTTGGATTTTGAATGGTCCTGTCATTGCTTACACGTGGAATAGTAATGACATTGGTAACACTGGGAATGGTCCTGCCCGTTAAAATACTGGAGGATGGTCCTGTCATCAGTAACACTTATTCATTCATGGGATGTCAGTGTCGCTGGCTAGGTCAGCATATATTGCCCATCCCTAATTGCCCTTGAGAAGGTGGTGGTGAGCTGCCTTCTTGAACCGCTGCAGTAATATTAGGAAATGACATGCCCTAAGTATTATCAGGAATGGTTGTGGTTTTGCTAATGCTGGGTATTGTCTTGACCCTGGTAACATTGGGGATGTCCCTGGACTTGGTAAGGTCCTGCATAGTCTTATCCTTGATAAAATTGGGAATTAATCAATCATTATTAACATTTGGAATAGTGCTGCACTTACTAAAACTGATGATTGCCCCATGCTAATATTGAGAATGGACCTGCCTTGGAAACAATGGAGAAAGCTTCTATCCTTGGTGATACTTGGAATTATACTGCTCTTGTTAATATTGGAGATGGTCCTTGACTTTGGTAAGACTAGAAATGGTCCTGTACTTGTTAATATTGAGAATGGTCCTTGATAACATCAGGAATGGGCCTACTTTGTATAATAGTAATGGTCTTTGGACCAGTGACACTGAGAATTCTTGGTTTTTTGGTAACAATGGAACGTTACTGTCATTGGCAATACTGGACGTGACCGTGCATTTGGTTTAATGAGGAGTGCTGGAGGACGTGCCAGGAGCAGGAGCAGGCCTACCTAAAAATGAGGTCTGGTTAAGTTACAACACTGAAAGCAGCAAGCAATAGCTAGAGATAAATTATCATACAACCAATAAATTAGAACAAAGTTTTGTCATCCTACCATAGTCATGAATGTTGGTAGATAATTAGACAACTACCCAAAGGATGAGACTCCACAAATATCCTCAATGGTGGGAGAGCCCAGCACATCAGTGCAGAAGGTAAGGCTGATGCAATTGCAACAATCTTCAGCCAGAAGTGTCAAATGAATGGTCCATTTTTGCTCTCCTCCTGAGGCCCCCAGCATCACAGATACTAATCTTCAATTTGATTCACGCCACATGATATCAAGAAATGGCTGAAAACACTGGATACAGCAAGGGCTGTGGGCCTTGACAACATCCCAGCAGTAGTACTGTAGGCTTGTGCTCCAGAACCTGGCGCCCCTAGTCATTCTGATCCAGTACAGCTATAACACAGGTATTTGTCAAACAATGTGGAAAATTGCCCAGGTATGTCCTGTAGACAAAAAGCAGAACAAATTCAACCCAACCATTTACCGCCCCATCAGTCTACCCTCGATCCTTAGTAAAGTAATGGGGGGTGTTGTCAATAGTACCATCAAGTGGCACTTACTCAGGAATAACCTGCTCACTGATGCTCCATTTGGGTTCCGCTAGGGCCACTCGGCTCTTGACCTCATTACAGCCTTGGTTCAAACATGGACGAAAGAGCTGAACTCAAGAGGTGAGGTGAGAGTGACTGTCCTTGACATCAAAGCAGCACTTGACCGAGTGTGGCATCAAGGAAACCCTAACAAAGAGTCAATGGGATTCAGAGGGAAAATTCTCTGCTGACTGGAGTCATACCTAACATAAAGGAAGATGGCTGTGGTTGTTCAAGGTCAATTATCTCAGTTCTAGGACATCACTGCAGGAGTTCCTCAGGGTAGTGTCCTTGGCCCATGCATCTTCAGCTGTTTCGTCAATGACCTTCCTTCCATCATAAGGTCAGAAGTGGGGATATTCGCTGATGACTGCACAATGTTCAGCACGATTTGTGACTCCTCAGATACTGAAGCAGCCCATGCCCATATGCAGCAAGACCCGGACAACATTTAGGCTTGGGCTGATAAGTGGCGAGTAACATTCATGCCACCCAAATGCTGGGCAATGGCCATCTCCAAAAGAAGAGTATCTAAACATCGGCCCTTGACATTCAATGGTATTAACACCATTGAATCCCTCGCTATCAACATCCTGGGGGCTTACTATTGACCAGAAACTTATTTGGACCAGCCATATAAATACTGTAGCTACAAGAGCAGGTCAGAGACTGGGGGTGAAATTTTATGACAACGGGATTTTATGTTCCCGCCGAAGCCAAAGAGGTTTAGAATGTCTCGCCGCATTTTACGGCCCTGAGCCTGCTGAAACAGGGCTGTAAAATTCTGCCCTGGGAATTTTGCAGTGAGTAACTCACCTCCTGATTTCCCAGAGCCACCTACAAGGCACAAGTCAGAATTGAATTGGAATATTCTCCACTTGCCACAGTAAGTGCAGTACCAACAACACCCAAGAGGCAAACACCATCCTGGGCAAAACAGCCCACTTGGTTGTCATCCCGTGCACCACCTTAAACATTCACTCTATCACCACCAATGCACAGTGGCAGCAGTGTGCATCATCTACAAAATGTACTCCAGTAACATCAAGGCTCCTTCAACAGCACCTACCAAACCAGTGACCACTGCCACATAGATGGACAAGGGCAGCTGATGCATGGTTTTGTCAACACTGCAAGTTCCCCTCCAAGCCACATGGACCTAACTATTGCTGGATCAAAAATCTGGAACTCCCTTCCTAATTACACTACACCAGATGGACTGCAGCAACTCATGGTGGCAGTTCACCATTACCTCTTCAAGGGCAAGTAAAGATGGGACTTGCCAGCGATGTTCACATCCCATGAAAGGATAAACTAAAACTGGGTTGATGGTCCTCACCTTGCAAACACTGGCAATGGACCTTTCCTCTGTATCATTGTAAATGGTCCTCGACATCTTTGGTAATACTGGGAAATCCTGCCCTTGGCAGCACCCAGAAATTGCCCTGTCCTTGTAAAACTGGGGATCCTCCTGCCCTTGGAAAATATGTAAAAAATCCTTTCCTTGGGAGCGCTGGGAATGGTCTTGTTCTCCATAATGCTGGGGAATATTTCTGTACTTCATAGAACTACAAATGATCAGCAGTTTGGAAAAAAAATCAGGAATAGCTCTGTTTTTGCTGACTCTGAAGTTGACCTTGCCTTTGTGAAAAGTAGGAATCCTCCTGTCATTCATAACACTGTGAATGGTCCTCTCCTTGCTAACACTTGGAATGATCATGATGTTGGGAATGGTGCTGTCCAATGAAACACTGGAAGATGGCCCTGTACTTGAAAAACTAGGATAATTCTTTACTGGTTATCATTGAGAATGATCCTGTGCATGGAAACACTGGGTTGGTGCTGTCCTTGGTAAAGCAGGCTAAGGTCCTGGCCCTCACATCATTGGGCATGGACCTGTACCTGGTAACACCTTGGATTGTCTTGTCCTTGATAAAACTAGGAATGATCCTGTCCTGGCTAACACTGAGCATTTGGCAACACCACAGATAGCCTGATGCTTTCTAACATTGGGAATTGTCTTGGCAACTCTAAGTAATGTTCATGTCCATGGTAATACTGGGAATGGTCCTGTGCTTGGTAAAACCGTGAGATGATCCTGTCCTTGCTTTCTCTGGAAACAGACTCACTCTGGTAACAATAGAAGTGGTTTTGTCCATGGTAACACTGAGAATGCTTCTGTCTTTAAACACTGGAGGATGGTCATGCCATTGATAACACTAGGAAATGTCATATCCTGGGTATTATCAGGAATGGTCCTGTCCTTGGTAACACTGTCCTAGCCCTGGTAACATTGGGAATTGTCCTGAAATTGGTAATGCCTTGCAGATTCCTGTCCTTGATAAAACTGGGAATGGTCCAGTCATTGTTAACATTTAGAGTAGTGCTGCATTTATTAAAACAGCTGATAGCCTTGTGCTGACATCGGGAATGGATCTAGCCTTGGAAACTCTATGTAAAAACTGGGAATGGAACTCTCTTTGGTAATACAGGGGAATTGTTCAGCCTTTGGGAAGGTTAGGAATCGCCCTGTAATTGGCAACATTCCAAATTCCCCAGTCCTTGTAAATACTGGGGAATCACACTGCCTTTGGTAACACTGGGAATGGCCCTGTCCTTAGTAACAATAGAAATTATCCTACCCTTTGTAACATTGGGAATAATTTTGTCCATGCTATCAATGTGGAATGGTCCTGTCCTTGATAAAACCGAGAACTGCTGTGTCCTGGGCATCTTGAGGAATGGTTCTGTTCTAGGTAATGCTGGGTCTTTACTGCCCCTGGTTACACTGACATGTTCCTGTAATTGGTGAAGTCTTGCAGAGTCCTGCCCTTGATGAAAATAGGAATGATCGAATCATGTTAACAAGTCAACATTAATATTTGGATTAGTGTTGCATTGTTAAAACTGCTGATAGCCCAGTGCTAACATTGGGAGTGGAGCTGCCTTGGAAAATCATTCCTTGTTCAATCATTCCAAGCTTCAATCCTTGTTAACACTAGGAATGGTCACTTGCTTGGCAACACTGGGAATGGTGCTGCAGATAACCTGATTCTCAGGATTGGTACATGAACCAATCTGAAAATGTTTCTATGCATGGTAACACAGGGACTGGACCTGTCCTTGGTAACACTGGAAATATTGCTTTCTTTGGTAACACTGAGAATGCCCCTTTGTTTGCAACATGGGGAAAACAACTGTCTTTGGTAACACAGGGAATGGCCATGTTCTTGGTAACAATGAGAATGGTACTAGCCTTGCAACATTTTTTTTAAATTCATTCTTGGAATGTGAATGTGGCTGGCAAGGTCAGAATTTATTTCCCATCTCTAATTGCCCTTAAGGAGGTGGCGGTGAGCCCCCTTCTTGGACCACTGAAAAACCACCTGGTGTAGGTACACTCACAATGCTGTTAGGGAGGGAGTTCCAGGATTTTGACCCAGAGACAGTGAAGGATCGGCGATATATTTCCAAGTCAGAGTGGTGTGCGGCTTGGAGGGCAACTTGCAGGTGGTGGTGTTCCCATGTATCTGCTGCCCTTGTCCTTCTAGCTGGTAGGGGTCACCAGTTTGGAAGATGCTGTTGAAGGAGCCTTGGTGAATTCTACAGTGCATCTTGTAGATGGTACACAGTGTTGCCACTGTGCATCGGGGGTGGAGGTCTTGAATGTTTAAGGTAATGGATGGGCTGCCAATCAAGTGGGCTGCTTTGTCCTGGATGGTGTCAAGCATCTTGATTTTTGTTGGAGCTGCACTCATCCAGGTAAGTGGGGAGTATTCCATCACACTCCTGACTTGTGCCTTGTAAATGGTGGACAGGCTTTGGGGAGTCAGGAGTTGAGTTACTTGCTGCAGGATTCCTAGTCCTTGACCTTCGCTTGTAGCCACAGTATTTATATGGCTAGTCCAGTTCAGTTTCTAGTCAATGGTAACCTTCAGGATGTTGATAGTGGGGGATTCAGCGATGGTAACGCCATTGAATGTCAAGGGAAGAGGTTTGGATTCTCTCTTGTTGGAGATGGTCATTGCCTGGCAATTGTGTGGCATGAATGTTACTTGCCACTTGTCAACCCAAGCCTGGATGTTGTCCAGGTCTTACTGCAAATGGACATGGACTGCTTCAGTATCTGAGGAGTCACAAATGGTGCTGAACATTGGGAATGTTGCAGTCCTCGGTAGCATTGGGAATGATTCTGTGTTTGATAACATTGGGACATGGTCTTACGGTGGGATTATATCCCTCTTTGCTAGCCCTGTGAGGTGGGACGAGCTGTAACTACCAACTGAGTCAGCAGGTAGTGAATAGATGGAACAAACTCCAGATGTAGAGGTTAGTTGTGAAATATGCAGAACCTTTCCTGACAAATAAGTTATTGCAAACTACGGTGGCAGTGTGTTTAAGGTGCAGTAAAGTAGAGGGTGGTGCCTCTACATCATTCAAAAACCCCATAATCCTATTTTACAGAACCCTGTGACATAGTCAGAAATGGTCACCATTCACTTGAGCCTTACCACAATAAAATAATTCAATGGTGGATCAGCTGAAAGTTGTGAAAACAGCTGACAGGTTTCAGCAAGGCCTTGTCCTCAGTTATTCAGGCTTGCCCATGCATTGAAACCAGTCAATGCCCCTGCTAAGACAGTGTAGGGCCTACTGTGTAACAGGACTCCCACTCTAAAAGACACCATGCACAAACCCATCTACAGATGGCAAATTTGCTCAAGCCCTTTGGCGATCATAGTGGTGATGAGGGAAAGACCATGATATCTGGGAGCTTCTAGTCACAACCTGACGCAACGGCGGTAATTACCAGTTAACCACTCTTGATGGAGGCAGTAGGCTGGTTCAATGTTTGTAGCTGTGTCTGATAAGCCTGCTTCAGGATTACCTCTACTCAGGCCAATGGAGGAAGGGGCTAGAAAAGGTTTCCTAAACATAGCCTGTCTCACTCCAATCCTGGCTGGAAGAGCACAACCAACAGGGTCATCCATGAGTGGTCAAAACTCACAAACAATCACAAGAGAGTCTTGGAATATTAGGTTGTCAATGGTTAACTCAGAACAACCTGAGAGACAACCAGTGACAGTTTACCCATGAACTCTGACATTGACAGCCCTTAGCAAGATCCATAGAGCGGATGGGGCACAAATCAAAGAACATGGAGGTGACTATATTTTCTCCTGAAAAGGGGAATTGTGAAAAGAACACAAAATTCATAACATGGGCTTTACCATCAAAAACAAACTCATGAAGAGATTCCATGAGCCAATTGTTGAGATCAATGAGCATCTAATGACACTTAATCTTAAACTCCAAGGCAATCCATCTGCCAAAATCATTACCGGTTATGCATCTACCTTGGACACAAAGAACAAAGCAAAAGAAACCTATTATAGGCTGTGTTGCCTACCCGGTGCCAAGGTTAAGGACATCTCTTCTGGGCTGGGGAGGAACTTGGATTGGGGGTGGGGGGAAGAATTCAGCTGTTGTGGCCCATGTGGGTACCAACAACATAGGTAGGACTAGGAAACAGGTTTGACTGAGGGACTACAAGCAGCTTGGGGCTAAATTAAAAAGAACCATGAAGGTAAGAGTCTCTGGATTACTACCTGAGCCACGAGCAAATTGCATAGGGTAAATAAGATTACAGAGGTAAGAATGTGGCTCAAAGATTGGTGTGGGAGGAATGGGTTCCAATTCATGGGGCACTGACACCAGTACTGGGGAAGGAGAGAGCTATTCCATTGGGTCGGGCTTCATGTGCTGGGACCAGTGTCCTGGTGAACTGTATAACTAGGGTTGTAGATAAGGCTTTAAAATAATTAGTTGGGGGGAGGGTTCAATTGAAGGGAAGTTTAGAAGATCAAAAATAAACAAGGGAGCAGAGGTGCAGAGTAGTGAAGAGGCGAACGATAATCAAAGTGTGACAGGAAGGGGCAAAAAATATAAACAGATGTGTGCAGCAGAAATTAGAACCAGAATGAGTAATAATGGTAAAATGTCAAGGCTTAAGGCTCTTTATCTGAATGCACGCAGCATTTGTAACAAGATAGATGAGTTGACGGCACAAATAGAAATAAATGGATATGACATGATAGCTGTTACAGGGTGACTAAGACTGGGAACTCAATGTTCAAGGGTACTTGAATTTCCAGAAAAATAGACAAAAAGGAAAAGGAGGTGGGGTAGCTTTGTTAATAAAGGGAGGTATCAGTGCAGTGGTGAGTAGTGATATAGGTGCAATAGATCATGATGTGGAATCAGTTTGTGTGGAAATAAGGAATAGCAAGGCGAAGAAGTCACAGGTGGGAGTCGTCTATAGGCCCCCGAAGAGTTACCTCACTGTAGGACAAAGTATAAATTAGGAAATAATGGAGGCATGTAAGAAGGGTACTATAATTGTCATGGGTGATTTTAATCTGCATATTGACTGGACAAATCAGATTGGCAGGGGTAACATGGAAGATGAATTTGTAGAGTGCATCAGGGATTGTTTCTTAGAGCAATACATTGCAGAACCTACCCAGGAACAGGCTATTTTAGATCTAGTAATGTGTAATAAGGTAGGATTAATAAGAGATATAGTTAAGGATCCTCTAGGGGGTAGTGATCACAACATGGTCGAATTTCAAATTCAGTTTGAGGGCAAGCAACTCGGGTCTCAAACCAGTGTCCTCAACTTAAATAAGGGCAATTACAGAGGTATGAAGAAAGAGTTGTCTAAAGTGGGCTGGGAAAATGGACTAAGGGGAAGGTCAGTGGATGAACAGTGGCAGACGTTTAAGCAGATATTTCATAACGTTCAGCAAAAATTTATCCCGGTCAAAAAGAAGGACTCGATGAGAAGGATGAACCACCCGTCGTTAACAAAGGTGGTCAAGGAGAATATCCAATTAAAAACTAGTGGTAGGCCAGAAATATTGGGAAACTTTTAGGAATGAGCAACGGATGACTAAAAGGCTGATAAAGAGGGAGAAAATTGAATATGAAAGTAAATTGGCAAGAAATATAAAAACAAACAGCAAGAGCTTCTACGGGTATATAAAAAGGAAGAGAGTGGCTAAAGTGAGCATGGAGCCATTGGAGGGTGCAACTGGAGAATTGATAACGGGGAACATGGATAATTTAAACCAATATTTTGCATTGGTCTTCATGGTGGAGGATGCTAATGGCCGAATTTTCTGGTTGGCGGTGGGGGGAGGGCGGGGGGAGGTGGAGCAGGAGTGGGCGCAAACCCGATCGCCGCGCCGCCATTTTACGCAGGAATGCTTGTCTGCCAGGTCCAATGGGGTCCCGGTGACCTGTTAATCTGAAGCGCTGGCAGCCTCTGCAAGGCTGCTCACAATGCAAATGGAAGGGCTCACCAGAGGCTTCTGGTGAGCAGGCAAGGTTGGAGGATAGGGCAGCGGAGCAGGTGAGGCTGGAGGGTAGGGCAGCGGAGCAGGTGAGGCTGGAGGGTAGGGCAGCAGAGCAGGTGAGGCTGGAGGGTAGAGCAGCGGAGCAGACAAGGCTGGAGGGTAGGGCAGCGGAGCAGACAAGGCTGGAGGGTAGGGCAGTGGGACAGGCGAGGCTGGAGGGTAGGGCAGTGGGACAGGTGAGGCTGGAGGTTAGGGCAGCGGAGCAGGTGAGGCTGGAGGGTAGGGCAGTGGGACAGGTGAGGCTGGAGGGTAGGGCAGCGGAGCAGGTGAGGCTGGAGGGTAGGGCAGCGGAGCAGATGAGGCTGGAGGGTAGGGCAGTGAGACAGGTGAGGCTGGAGGGTAGGGCAGTGGGACAGTTGAGGCTGGAGGGTAGGGCAGTGGAACAGGTGAGGCTGGAGTGTAGGGCAGCGGGACAGGCCAGGGCGTGGAGCCTGTGTGCCCCTCGTTGGAGGTGCTGGTTCCCCAGGACTGGAGGAGGAGGTCCCCCCACATGACCAAACGTGCTTGTGGGGAGGTAGCGGAGATGGTGAGCTCCCACAACGTGGTGCGGCGCACCTGGATCCAGTGTCGCAAGCGCTTCAATGACCTGCTGTGCTCTGGCAGGATGAGTACCATGTTGGCATTGGTCACTTAACCCAGCAGGTTGATTTACCCCCCTGCTGCTACACCCCATTCCAAGCCTGAGTGTGGTGGAAAAATCAACAAGAAACAACCAAGAGCACAATTAGATACAAAGAAGTACAGCGATGACCCTGGCTTCTCTGGAATCATTGACGGCATTTGTCCTTTGCTGGGTGGGCCAGCAGATACTGCCCATGCTGAGGTTACTCTGAGAGGGTGATGAGATGTGTTTGCCACCACTGCATGTGTTACACAGAGACCCACATGACTGGTTTGGGGGCAACCTGGAGAAGTTGCACCTAGACGCTGTGTTTGAACTCCAGGACATGTCCAAGTCAGGGTGATAACGCTGGGAGGGGAGCTTCAAGGTGACGTGGCAACGAACCATCTGTTGCACTCTGGACTCCACGTGCTTGCACCTCCTTGCTATGGATGGATATACCATGTGGTGCCTAATGTGATGTCGGCAGCATGTGTCCAAGGTGGGTGTGGGTGGGGTGGTGGTGTGAAGCAGGCCTAGCATCTTTGTGTGAGTGTTCGGCAGCAGCCGGGTGAGGAGGCTCTGGAGCCCTGATATGTCCCACTCTGGTTGGGGTGGGCCATGCGCAAAGAGAGTCCATGTATAATTTTCACTAATCAATGCTCGTCTCTCATTTTCAGGAGAAGAATTCTCATAACTCGGCAGAGTGTGTGAGGACTTCTTAGCCACTTCGAGCAGGAGGCCCTGGATCTGGAGAGACGCCATGCACCAAGGTCCATTGGTGTCGGTGAGGCCAGGCTGCCATGGCCAGGTATTTACACCCAACAGTAAGGTCAGCATTGTTCTCCCAACAGCCATAGCAGTGCTGAATGTTAAGTGATTTAATTTTGCAACATAGTTTGACCATTGATGAGTGCACAATGATTCAGGGGACAGGGATACACATTGATATTGTCTCCACGTTAACTGATCCAATGTCCTTGTTCTTCCTTTCAGCATCATGGACCAGGGCTGGGAGGAGGAGCAGCAGAGGCCCCCTCTCACACCTGAGGGGCCTGAAGCCTCACCAGTGTCACACCATTTTTACGAGGCAGACACCAGTGCAGACACTTGCACCTCGGTGGGAATTTGAACATCGGTTAGTGTCCCGGGGCACAGCGGTGGAAAAATCAACAAGAAACAACCAAGAGCACAACTAGATAGGAAGAAGTACAGCGATGACCCTGGCTTCTCTGGACCAATCACCATGGAAGAGCTGGAAACTGGTACATCTAGTCTAAAACACAGGAAAGCAATTGGTCTTGACAGCATAGCAATGGAGCAGATAAAGCATTTTGGATAGCAAACAAAGATATGGCTCCTATAATTGTTCAACTACTGTCTGGCAACACACGATCTACCTAATGTTTGGCAGAAGGCACATGTAATAGCACTATTACAGCCTGGAAAAGATCCCTCAGATCCTAAGACTTTTCGGTCAATTTCACTGCTTTGCCACACCAATAAGCTGTTTGAATGCCTGATACTCAATAGGATAGCACCAACTGTAGATGAGAAGATCATTCCAGAGGAAGCAGGTTTCCGCCCCGGCAAATCAACAAGCCAACTGCTCAACCTCACACAACATATCGAAGATGGTTTTGAGCAAGGGATGGTAACAGGTGCTGTTTTTATAGACCTGTCAGCAGCATACAATACAGTGAACATAGACGTCTCCTCTGCAAGATCCTAGAGATGACAAAAGATAATCATTTAACAGAGCTGTTAGAAAACATGCTTCAGAATTGCCGGTTCTATGTTGAACTAGATGGGAAGCGCAGCAGGTGGCATATTCAGAAGAATGGTCTTCCTCAGCGCTTGCACCACTGCTGTACAACATCTACATGAATGACCAACCTATAGACGGTGTCACACGCCAGTTTATATATGCTGTTGACTTATGTGTCACTGCCCAAAGCACTGATTTTAACACTGTGGAGAAAACACTCTCTGAGGCCTTGGAGGGACTAACATCCTACTATGAAGAAAAGCACCTTCGTGCAAACCTATCAAAGACTCAAGTTTGTGCATTCCACCTCAGAAACCGTGAATCCAAATGCCAGCTTAAAGTAACCTGGTGTGGAGCAACACTGACGCATTGCGAGCACCCTATCTACTTAGGAGTCACCCTTGACAGATGCCTCACCTTCAAGAACCATATCGAAAAGACAAAGGTAAATGTGAGTGCATGAAACAACATCCTGAATAAGCTCACTAACACAAAATGGGGAGCAAGCTCGAAACAAGCTGCGAACTAGTGCACTTACTCTTTGCTATTCCACTGCTGAATATGCCTGCTCTGCATGGGAAAGATCTACTCATGCTAAGAAGGATGCCATTCTGAATGCAAGCTGCCGACTTATCACAGGTTGTTTAAAACCAACAAACACCAACAGCCTATATATCTTGGCGGGTATCGCTCCCCCTGATATAAGAAGAACGGTAGCCAGCAAGAAAGAGCGACTCCGTCAAACATCAGATGAGAGGCACCCTCTACATGGTCATACACCTACACCCAGCCGCCTAACGTCAAGGAAGAGCTTCATGAACAGTGTTGTTCCATTATTATCAACCCCATCTGAAGCCCGCATCGCCTTGTGAAAAGACTGGCTCGTAGTCTCGAACAACGCCCAGCAATGGAAATTCTACCAGATGAAAGCCTTCCCCCAGGAGCTAATTGCAACTGGGCAACCTAGAATTGCCTTAACAGAGTTAGGACTGGTGTAGGTCATTCAAAGGTGTCACTAAGCAAATGGGGAAATACAACCAGCCCGACAACCTGTAAATGTGGAACAGAGCCATAGACTGTGCAACATCTCCTGCAATGCCTATTGCTAGAGGAACCTTGCACTATTGCAGATCTTGCCGAATTCAACAGCAAGGCACAAAAATATGTCCAGTTCTGGCTATGCCATGTATAGACTGTCCATAGACACGATAACAAAAAAAAATCACCAATTGCAGAGGAGGTCCTTCCAGAGTCAAAGTTCATCTTCCAACCCACCAGCGACACAAACAACATGATATGCATAGCACACCAGCTTCAGAAAAAGTTCAGGGAGAAACACGTGCCTTTGTATATGGCTTTCTTCAATCTCACAAATGCCTATGACTCAATGAATTGAACTGCCCCTTAGAAGGTGCTGCAGTGATTTGCATGCCCAAGTAAGTTCATAAACATCATCCAATTCCTACAAGACAATATTCAAATGCTCCACTACAGACCCCTTCTCAGTAAAAACAGGTGTCAAACACAGATGTGATATTGCACCAACATTGTTCTCAATCTTTCTTGCAGCAATATTGCACTTACTGCTTCCCACAGATATGATAATAACTTACCACACTGATGGTAAACTCTTCAACCTCAACCAGCTAAATATAACAACTACTTCTGTCATAGATCTACAGTATGCTGACGATACACAAGTTAGTGTTCACTCAGAAGAAGAACTACAACAGATAAATGATGTATTCACTGAAGCCTATGAGAGTATGGGACTTGCCCTGAACACAAGGAAGACCAAAGTCCTCTATCAGTCCACACCAAATGTATCAAACCCATGCATCAAATGCCTTCAACTGAGGTACATGGTGAAATGTTGGAAAATACCTCTCACTTCCCACATCTTGGAAATTATCCTTCCATAAATCTGACATTGATAAAGAGTTACACCACCAAACTCCATTGTGCTAACTCAACCTAAAGCAAATTATGTATTGAAGTTTTTTGAGAATTGTGATATCAGACCCGACACTACACTCAAAGCCTATCAGGCAGCTTCTTTATAGTGCTGAAGCTTGGATGACTTTTAGATGCCACATTATGACCCTGGAACAACATCATTAATGCTGCCTTAGAAAGAATTTTGTGAATCAAGTGGGAGGACAAGATAACAAGCATGGGCGTTCTCCAAGATACAGATATGGCAAGTGTAGAGGCCATGACAATCTCACATCAGCTGAGATGGACAGGACATGTCATCAGAATGCTCGACTTAGGACTTCCCAAACAGTGTACAGCTCAGTGTTACACTAGGGGGCCCATTCAGAATGGGTCTAAAGCAAATGTTTCAAAGACAATTTCAAAGCCTCCATGAAGGTCTGCTCTATTAACATCAACACTTGGGAAGCAGATGCCCAATCATGACCAAAATGGTGACCCATCTCAGAAATGGTGTCAAGACCTCCCAATCAACACAGGCAGCCACTACGAAGGGATATCAAGAGAGAAGGAAAGAGAGGGCAGGGTGGATAAAGGGGAACCAGTAAATGTGGTGTACTTGGATTCCCAAAAGCCATTCAATAGTGTGCCACATAAAAGGTTACTGCACAAGGTAAGAGCTCATGGTGTTGGATGAATATATTGACTTGAACAGAGGATTGGCTGATTAACTGGAAACACAGTCAAGATAAATAGATCATTTTAAGATTGGCAAACTGTAATTAGTGAAGTTTCAGAAGGATCAGGGCTGGGGCCTCAACTATTTATGATCTATATTACCGAGTTGAATGAATGGGCCAAGTGTTTTGTGGCCAAATTTGCTGATGGCACAAATATAGGTAGGAAAGCAAGTTTGAAGATGATACAAAGAGTCTGCTAAGGGATATAGATAGGTAAGTGAGTGGGTAAAAAATTGGCGGATTTGTGGGAAAATGTGAGATTGTCCACTTTGGCAAGAAGAATAGAAAAGCAGAATATTATTTAAAAGAAACGAGACTGCAGAGAAACCTGGATGTCCTTACATGAATCACAAAAAGTTAGCATGCAGGTACAGCAAGTAATTAGGATGGTAATTGGAGTGTTGGCCTCTATTGCAAGGGGGATTGAGTATAAAAATTGGGAAGTCTTGCTACAGCTATTCAGGGCATTGGTGAGACCACACCTGGAGTACTGTGAACAGTTTGGCCTCCTTACTTAAAGAGGGACGTACTTACATTGAAAGCAATTCAGAGAAGGTTCACTTGGATGATTCCTGGGATGAAGGGTTTGTATTATGAGGAAAGGTTGAGCAGGTTGCACTACACTCATTGGAGTTTAGCAGAATAAGAGGTGAACTTATTGAAACACATAAGATTCTGAGGGTACTTGAAAGTATAGATGCTGAGAGGATGTTTCCCCTTGTGGGGGAATCTACAACTCGGGGGTACAGTTTCAAAATAAGGAGTCTCCCCTTTAAGATGGTGATGAGAAGGAATTTATTCTCTCACAGGATCATTAACTTTTGGAATTCTCTTTCCCAAAGAGCAGGGGTGGCTGGGTCATTGAATATATTCAAGGGTGAATTAGTCAGATTTTTTATCAAGACAGGAGTCAAGAGTTATGTCGGGGGGGAGGGGCTGACAGAAAAATGTATTTGAGACCACAGTCATATCAGCCATGATCTAATTGAATGACAAAGTAGGCTGGAGTAGCCACTCCTGCTCCTACCTCTTATCTTCTGATTTTCTTAATATTGGGGAGGCTCCTATCCTTGTTAACTAAGGGAAAGATTCTGCCCTTGCCAAAACTGGGAAAGGCCCTGGACTAGTTGATGGTCCTCACCTTGCTTCCAATAGGGAATGGTCCCCTCCCTATTAACATTGGGAATGACCTTCTCTCTGGTGACATTGGGAATGGCCCTCCCCTTGATAACATTGATAATGCCAGTATTCTTGGTAAAACTGGGGAATAGTACTATCCTTGGTATTACTTGGAATGTCCTATCATTTGTAACATTGTGGAATTGTTCTATCCTTGTTGGGGAAGTTCCTGCCCTTGGAAACTATAGGAAAAGATCCTGTCCTTAGTGACCGTGGGAAAATGGTCCTGTCTTTGTTAACAATGGGGACAGCTGGTGCCCTTGGTAACTTTGCAAATGCCCCATGTCCTTTGAAGTACTGGGAACGATCTTGTCCTTTGTAATATTGAGAAGGTCCTGTATTTGCTAACACTGGGAATAGTCTTGAGCTTGGTAAAGTGATGAATGATCCTTCAATCAAGGATGGGGATGGACCTGTACTTGATAGCAGTAGAGATGGTCCTTTCATTGGTCACATCAGGAATGGCTCTGTCCTTGACAACTATGGGGAAAGATCCTGTCCTATTTGCAAGGCTGGGAATGGCCGTATGTTTCATAACACTGGGGATGATCCTCCTTTTGATAATTCCGAGAATGTACCTCTGCTTGTTAACAGTGGGAATGGCCCTGGGCTTTGCAATATTGCGAAGCTCATGCTCTTGATAACATTGGGAATGGTTCTACCTTGGAATCTCTTGGGTAGCTCACTGGAATTGTCCTGTATTTGTTAAAACTGGGGAAGGTTCTGTCCTTCTTAACTCTGGAATGACACAGTTCTCAGTTACACCAGAGGTTGTTCCTGTCTTTAGTAAAACTGGAGCAGCCCAGTCCTGCTCTTGCTAGCAATGGGAATGCCCTTATCCTGAATAAGACTGGAATACTCCTTTCCTAGCTAACAATAGGAATTTTCCTGCTCTTGGTGACATTGCCTGCAATGAAAACTCTGGGAGATGCTCTTGTCCTTGTTAATACTGGGAAGGGCCTTGTCATTTCTAAAACTGGAAATGCTCCTGACCTTGGTAATGTTGGGAATTACCAGCTCCTTAGTAACACCAGGGCATGGTCCTGTTCCTGGAAATATGTGGAATAACTTTATCCTTGGTAACACTGGGAATAGTGCTGTCCTTGGAGGCTACGGAAACACTTCCTCCATTAGCTTCAATGGGAATGACCCTACATTGGATAACACTGGGTGATGATCCTCACCTTGCTAACGTTGGGAATGGGATTGCTCCTTGCAACATTGGGAATGCCCAGGTCCTCACTAACACTGGGAAATGGCCCTGTCCTGGGTAACACTGGAGAATGGCCCTGTCCTGGGTAACACTGGAAATGGTCCTACCCTTATAAACTTTGGGAAATATCCTGCTCATGGCAACAATGAGAATGGTCCTGTTATTGATGACTCTCGAGGAAACTCAAGTCATTGGTAGCATTGTGATTGCCCACTGTTTTCTGTAACTCTGAGAATTGTCCTTTCATTGGCTACACTGGAGAATGGTCCTGTCCTAGGTAACACTTAACATGTTTATGTCCTTGGTTGTGCTGGGAATGGCCCTGTCCATAAAAATACCTGAGAATGATCCTGTTAGGAATTGTCATCTCCTAGAGTCATACAGTGATTGTGGCACAGAAGGAGGCCATTCAGCCCATGAGTCCATGCCAGCCCTCTGTGGAGCAATTCATTTTGTCCCATACTCCCCATCTATCCCCGTAGGCCTGTAGGTTTCTGCTTCCAATACCATTATAGGCAATGATTTCTAGGTTGTTACCATTCATCTTCATGAAAAAGTTTTTCCTCACATCCACCCTGTATCACTTGCCCCAAATCTGTGTCCCCCAGGCCTTGTACCATCAAATAATAGGAATAGCTTTTCCTTGTCTACCTTAACCAAACCTGTCATAAACTTGTACACTTCTATCAAATCCCCTCTCAACCTCCTCTTACTTAAAGGAGAACAATTCCAGCCTCTCCTGTAGATAAATATCCTTATCCCTTCTGGTAAATCTCCTCTGCAGGCACTCAAAGACCCTCCCATCCTTCCTAAAATGTGATAGCCAGAACTGTGCAAAATAATCTAGTTTATGATCTAATGTTATGATATGGCCAGGCTGACCAAATCCCAAAGGGAAACTTGGCCAAGCTGTCACAACAATTTGCATTTTGTATTTGTGTTATAATGAGGTATGTGCACTGAAGTCAGAAGTGAAGATTCCATTGCCATTTTAGAGCTTTTAGTATTAGATTTGAACATTTATTGACAAAGGAAAAGAAAACTTAAACACATAAGATTACTGTTATACAGTTACATTTAGTCTTACAACATTTTCCAAGAGACTTCTACTTAGCTAGACTCCCAAATAAACACCCTTTTGCCAGGCAACAGTCCAAATAGACTCTTAATCTATAAAACATCCAGTAATATTGTTGAAAGGCACCCATGTTGCTATAAGGGAGCTATTTCACAAACTTCCCTCTCCCCCTCGCTCAACAATAGAAATCCAAGGCTTGTAACAAACCCTTGCTTTCTAGAACAAGCAAGCACTTCTCTGGGATGGCTAGAGGCTGCTTTTCACAGGCCTGTCTTCACACAGTCCACCTTTCAAGATCTCACATGGCCACTCCCCATAAATAGCTTTTAATCATCCCTTAAATATATTTTCTCCCTTTTATCTCTAAACCCATTGCGCTAAACTTTCTTTGGAAGTTACCTTTCCTAGAATATAAAAATCTTTCATGTTGCCATTATGGCCAGCACTTCGGGAAAAATAAACTTAATAACTGTGCCTCATTTATTTATTATTTTTGCCAGTTGTAAAACTTCCTGTTATACCTCTTTGAAATTCAACAGCTAACAATACACTCGTCACTTACCTCCTAATGCAAATTCCCATTCATACTGCATCTACTGGGATTTAATCTCAGCTGTCCATCTCCATTTCAAAATGCATTTTTTACATCTTACTCCTTTTGATTTAAACCTTGCATTCTGACTGTCTTTGGTTTAATTAAATTAGTCACAAACACACACACAGCCCCCACAAGCCTGCTTTACAGTATCCCACAGTAATATTAGGAAAAATCATATTCTTTTTACACCTAACCAGAACTTTACTCAGGTTCAGCATAACTCCCCTGCTTTTATACTCAATAACTCTATCTTATAAGCTAAAGCTACCATAGGGTGGGATGGTGCCATAGTGGTAATGTCACTTGACTAGTAATCCAGGAGCCCAAGCTAATGCTGTGGGGGCAAATGTTCAAATCCCACCATGACAACTGGTGGAATTTAAATTAAATTAATAACATGGAATTGAACACCTAGTCTCAGTAATGATGACCATGAAACCATTGTTGATTGTTGTAAAAACCCACCTAGTTCACTAACGTCCTTTAGGGAAGGAAATCTGTCATTCTTACCTGATTTGACCGATATGTGACTCCAAATCCACAGCAATGTGGTTGACACTTAACTACCCTCTGGGAAAACCTCAGTTCAAGGGCAATTAGGGATGGGCAATAAATGCCAGTGACACCCATATCGCAAAAAGAATAAATTTAAATTTTAACTACTCTTCCAATACTCTCTCCAAGATGAACCCTTGGGTCCCCGTGTCACTGCACATTTTTTTGAACTGTGTCATTAAGTCTACATTGTCTCTTCCTATCCCTTCTGTCAGAATGCGTCACCTCACATTTCTCTGTGATAAAATCCATCTGCCACTTGGCTGTCCATTCTGATAGCCTATCTCTGTCCTGTTGTAGTCAATTTGTATCAATCTCACTGTCAGCTATGTTGAAATATTGCTTTAAGAATGATGTCCCTTTAAGAAGTTCAACATGCAGATGGGCCATAATAAAAACAGACTCTGAAGAAGAGTCATAGAGACCGAAATGTTAACTCTGTTTCTCTCTCCACAAATGCTGACAGACTTGCTAAGTTTTTCCAGCATTTCCTGTTTTAATTTCAGATTTCCAGCATCCTTAGTTGTAATGACTTGATGTTCCGGACAGATTTCTACTTGAAACAGCTAATGTTATTACAGAGCTCTTTTAGAAGCTACATGCTTGAACCAGGTCCATGACTAGAAAGCTCCATCCTCCAGATTACCTGCATTTAGGGCTCATTAGTCAAGAACAATCACACGATCCCCAATAGGCAGCAGGAAAAGCTATACCTTCATTCACTACAGCAGTGTTTTGCTTTTATTATTATAGTACCCTAGACAACAGAGGACAGAATCCTCCCAGATTTGCACTAAGTGTGGTATCAGGCATGAAAAAATTTGTTTTACCCACAGACCACAATGATGTGTTGTCACACCGTATCACCTCCCGCTTCCCGGAACGTCCCACCTCAATAATACGCATTCATGGGTGAAACGTTGGATCGCTGCTGGGGCGGAACCAATTCGCCTGCCCCGCCCCCACCTCAGGCCTCTAATAATCCAGGTGCCATATTTAAAGGTGACCCTCCACAGAGCCCTGTCTCTCTAAGGAAGCTGCTGAAAAGTCATGGCTGACAAAGGGAGGAAGCATGCTTCCCCCAAATTTAGCAACGCCTCCCTCAGGTACCTACTAGAGAAGTGGAGGCTAGCCACAATGTCCTCAACCCCCACTCTGGGCGAAGACCAGCAAGCAAGGTCACCAATCCAGCGTGGGAGGCAATGGCAGAGGTGTCAGTGCCAATACCCTGCTAAAGGGGGCAGCCACTGAGCGCCGGAAGAGGATGAATGATCTCTTCCATCCAGCCATGGTAAGTCATTCTTCTCATCACTCTCAATTCACACACTCATCAACCCATCACACCCACAGGGATCTTACTCACTGCCAGTTCAAGGGACATCACCATTCACACTCTCACACACCTTCATCTACCCTGTGGATCGTATCCTCATCCCGTCCATGGCAGCACCCACCACCCACACATGCCAGGCATCCTTCTTTCCTGGCCTGGCAGGCATCCTGCTTACACTCTCTCCATCTCTATTCATGGAGGACAAGCTGGCACACAACAAAAGGGAGAGGTCTCAGACCGGTGGAGGAACGCCTGAAATCAATTTTCTCGTGGACTTTGATAACAGAGCCATCGAGCTGGCCGGCAATGACCGGGACTGTTCCTGTGCTGACGGTGAGGTTGGTGCTGCTCTACCAAGTGAGGATTCAACAGTGCAACATCCATCAGACAACCATGCTGTGGGTGATGTGTCCTGTTTCACAGGCCACTGCCATGCACTAATTATCTCCCCTTGCTTTCGTAGGCACATCTGAGAAGCAGCCGAGGGGTCCTCAACTAAAGCCTCAAAGACACCTTGGAAGAAGAATCTTATGACACCAAATTGAAGATCCATCACAGCGCTCACCCACACCCTCCACCAACACAGAGACACACACCTCGGTGGGATCTAGTTCTAGAGTAGCCTCGGGATCACAATCTGGTGAGCACATCATGCTGTCTGATCCACAGCAGGTAGTGGCAGGGACTTCCCAGGTCCCCGGCACTCGGAGGGCCGCTGGAGGCCAGAACATTGTTGAGTCCAGGTCAGATGATGAGCCTCTGGACTCGGTCATGTCACAGTTGCTGGAGCTGCAAGGGCAAGCTCGGGAACATCAGGAAGGGATGTCCGCTGTACTCCTCAGATTGCAAGTCACGATGGATAAAGGCAGGTGTCTTGGTTCATGGCCTCTTCCCTGTACAGTATGTAACCTTCAGACCAAAGTAATGGTCTGGCTTCATACTCACTGGGCACATTACTGATGCCTGCACCTCATCTGTACTTGTCATTGCTGCCAGAATGTAGTGGGCAGGCGTCACAGAGTTCCGTCATTCTCTCTGTGTGCTCTCAGCCCCTTTGAGGTGGGGCTGACCCCCCCATCTCTTCAGCATCTGTGACCAGTGATGCTGTGCTCCTGAAGGGCTCAGGTGCTGAAGGCTGACAAAGGATCAGGTGCTATTAAAGTTTCACAGTTACATCCCCATGATATGACCCTGATCACAGAGCGCAAGCGAGCTGCTCTCGGCCAGGCAGGGAGTCAGATATTCCCAGAGGCTGTGTGAAGATCTATGGAGTGTCCTCACTGCATGTCATCATCATCCTCCTGGAGTCTAGAGACTATTAGGGCCTCCGCTGCGTCTCCATGACATGAGCCTGTGCACTGACATCAGCCACACAGGAGTCAAACGTTCACAGATGCAAGGTGAGGATGTCAGGACTGTCCTCACTGCATCTTGTCACTGCATCCTCCACAAATCTTGTGGCTATGAAGGCCTCCCGAGTGCTCCTACCTTGTCCGTCCAGTGCAATATTCTCATCACTGGCATCCTTGCCTTCGAGGACCTCATCACTGTCATCCCTTTCGATGTCTCCTTATTGGAGGATACGTGCAGCTCCTCCAACTCCTCAGCCAGGTCCTCCCTCCATTGCAGCGCCAGGTTATGGCGTGCGCAGCAAGCCACGATGTGTGACATCCTCTGGGAACTGTATTGCAGTGCTCCGCCGGATCGTTTGAGGCACTGGAGCTTCATTTTCAAAATGCCTACCGTTTGCTTCACCAAAGCAGCATGAGCCTTATTATAGCGTCGCTCTGTTGCAGTCTGAGGCCGTCTAATGGGCGTCATCAAACACGGCCTCTGTGGGTAGCCCTGGTCCCCGAGGAGCCAACCCTGCAGCCACTCTGACTCTGGAAGATGTCAGGGATCTGAGACTTGCAAAGGAAGTCGGAGTCACGGATGCTCCCTGGGAACCATGTGCAGACCTGTAGGATGTGTTAGTGCTGGTTGCACACCAGTTGAACATTCAATGAATGAAAGCCCTTGCAGTTGGCGTGGTTGACTGCTTGTTACCATGGAGATCTAAGCGCCACTTGAATGCAGTCAATGGTACCCTGAACCTGTGGAAAACAAGAGACCTGGGCAAATTCCAGCGCTCTTGTTTTCTGGCTTTCCTGATCCCAGGCAAAATGCACAAAGTTCTGTGCCTTTGTGAAGATGGTGTCTGTGACCTCCTGGATAAACTTGTGGGTGGAGGCTTATGAGGTCCCACACAGGTCACCTGTGGAGCCGTGGAAGGAGCTATTGACATAAATATTGAGCGCCAGTCACTTCCATGGCCACTAGTAGTGGATGACCTCCATGTCACTATGGCGGCAAATGCTGCAGCAGGTGACATATGTGACCGATCAGTTCCATAAACATGTGCAGTCTTTAGCGATACTGGTTCTCAGTCATCTGCAGGAATTACAGGCACTGTCTATAGACTCTGGGTCTAGCAAGTGTCGGCTCTCTCTGGATCTTTAACTGCATGAACAGCAGGCCAGGCTGCCCCTTCATCTTGAGGGAGATGCTGTTCTTTTTGCTGAGCCAGGCACCTCCGCCACTCTCTTCCTCTTCTTTTCTGTTCTCTGTAAGCCATGAGGCACACCACTAAATCACCAGGCTCCATGATCCTGATGTTTTCCTCCTACAGGATCAAGAAGAGAGACATGTGGGTTAGCTTGTTTTCTAAGGACCTCTTTTGGTTAAGTCTGAAGGCCCATTCACACATTCAGGAGAGTGCTGGCCACCACTCAGATGGCTAGTGTGTAGTGCGCTCATTGACTGTCTGGAACCCCACCCACCACTGCCCCACTCCACTTGGCAGCAGCTTCAGCCTCTGGACTGTGTGCTGTGCTCTCAGCTCAGGCATTCTCCTAACCCATACTGCAAGGCTGAGCTGTTAGCTTGAACCATAATGGATATTGGTCCAAACCTGAATAAAGACATTACAAGGGGCTGTGAGCGCCTCCACCAGACTGAGCCATGGCCACCTTTCACAAGGGGATTCTACAACTTGCCAGGCATTCAACTGTTCTGCAGTCCACTAAAATGCACATTACTTTACAGTCTGTGACCGAGGGGTGAAAGGTTCAGGAGCATTTGGTGGCATTTGCATGTTTTTACATTGCTTGAGTGGGCAGAAAAGCTTCAGGTGCCCGACTCCAAGCATGTCAATAGAGCTTCAGCTGAATGGTCTCAGCTACGAAAGAATTCTCACTTTTTGACAAGCTTTTCCAAGTGCATGGCCGCTTCCCTCACAACACCCTCCTCACCCCACCCCCGCCCAGCATTGCTTATGTACTTCCTTCAGTCTGTACTGCCTTTCACCAGCCCCTCCCACCAGCCTCACCTGCACTGGAGCCCTTGCCCCAGCACTGCAATGAAATCAGCTGAGAAAAAGTGACTTGCCTGTGCCCCCACCCTCCCCAAAATGTGTGGCACTTCTTCCTTGATGTCCTATGGGCAATGCTCGTGAGTGCTGCACAAGGTTGTGTGCACTCACCCCTGAGTTCCCCTCGAAGTTGAGGTTGCCAGGCGCATGCCTTTTAAAGGCATTCGTGAAGCACACCATTCTGAAGTCACACCGACGTGGGCAGTAAATTTGATGTGGGGGATAATTCCAGCGTGCAGGGCTTATAATGAGATGCTAAAGTATTAAAATTAGGCTCCCAGGAACTGGGGCCTGCCATTGACAGGTGGTGTGGACGATCGCAAACTGGTTTCACAAAGGCATAAATCAATTTTTGCCCTTTTTGCCATATTGTACCCCTCCCCCCACTCTCCCTCCCTGTCACTCACCATGATACCTGATACCAACGGGAGCAGGTAATTCTGCCCAGGATATAGCTGGAGATCGCTCTGGTACTTGTACTGATTTAGTTGTAAGTAAACCCCATCAGAGATCCTCAGGTAAATGGAATCCACACACCTCATTTGTGTTACATATAGAAATCATAAAGATATACAGCGGTGATGATTCTTTTTGAAGTGAAAAATCATAACAAAGGATACAAGCTTAAAGACTAAGGGTAGAAACAACACTCCAGAAAAAGCACTCCAGAAATTCCCACAGTATAAAAAACAGATGAAAACAAGCACCAAAAGTGGAAGAAACAAGGTTCACTTACTTCAAAAACTGTGATTACCTTTGGGCTGGGCAAATCCAGGCAAGTAGCCAGCTGCCTCAGGATTGTGCTACTTAAAGTAAACAGCAGTCTGGAACAGAGCTGAAGATATAGAGTTAAATGCAAAATGAAAAAAAAGAAAAGGCACACCAAATACACTGCTGAAGGCACACAAGGAGTGCACAAAGTAAATCATAAAGCAAGAGAAAAAACAAAAAGCAGAAAGTGCAGCAGGAACACTGCAGGAGGCACATAAAACATTACTGCACACCAATAGTGTCTGAAAAAGGCTGAAGAACAGCAGAAGGATGGATACCAAACCTCACAGTGTGAAACAGAAGGCCACCAATGTCCTATCCAAATTCAAACTTTTTAAACAAATAGTGCAGCTATTCTTCATAGACTGAGCAGTTGCAGAACTGATAAACAAACCGTGAAAAACTGATAGCAACTGGTAATCGCACACCCATCAGCTCCTCACTTCCTGACAATCACTGTACCACACCCCCGTCAGCTCACCACTTCCTGAATATCACTGTATCACACCCCCATCTGATCATCACTTCCTGACAATCACTGTATCACACCCCCATCAGCACATCACATCCTGACAATCACTGTATCACACACCCATCAGCTCATCACATCCTGACAATCACATCCCCATCAGCTCTTCACATCCTGACAATCATTGTATCACACCCCCATCAGCTCATCACATCCTGACAATTACAGTATCACACACCCATCAGCTCATCACATCCTGACAATCACTGTATCACACCCCCATCAGCTCATCACACCCTGTCAATCACTGTATCACACCCTCATCAGAATATCACATCCTGACAATCACTGTATCACACCCCCATCAGCTCATCATATCCTGACAATCACACCACCATCAGCTCATCACATCCTGACAATCACTGTATCACACTCCCATCAGCTCATCATACCCTGACAATCACTGTATCACACCACCATCAGCTCATTATACCATGACAATCACTGTATCACACCCACATCAGCACAAAACATCCTGACAATCACTGTATCACACCACCATGAGGATATCACATCCTGAAAATCACACCCCCAGCAGTTCATCACATCGTAACAATCACAGTATCACACAACCATCAGCACGTCACATTCTGAACATCAGACCCCCATCAGCACATGACATCCTGACAATCACTTTATCACACCAACATAAGCTCATCACATCCTGACAATCACTGTATCACACACCCATCAGCTCATCACATCCTGACAATCACATCCCCATCAGCTCTTCACATCCTGACAATCATTGTATCACACCCCCATCAGCTCATCACATCCTGACAATTACAGTATCACACACCCATCAGCTCATCACATCCTGACAATCACTGTATCACACCCCCATCAGCTCATCACACCCTGTCAATCACTGTATCACACCCTCATCAGAATATCACATCCTGACAATCACTGTATCACACCCCCATCAGCTCATCATATCCTGACAATCACACCACCATCAGCTCATCACATCCTGACAATCACTGTATCACACCCCCATCAGCTCAACACACCCTGTAAATCATTGTATCACACCAACATCAGCTCATCACATCCTGACAATCACTGTATCACACCCCGATCAGCTCATCACATCCTGACAATCACTGTATCACACCCCCATCAGCTCATCACATCCTGACAATCACTGTATCACACCCCCATTAAATCATCACACCCTGACGATCACTGTATCACATCCCCATCAGTATATCACACCCTGACAATCATTGTATCACACCACCATCAGCTCATCACATCCTGACAATCACTGTATCACAACCCCATCAGCTCATCATATCCTGACAATCACACCCCCATCAGCTCATCACGTCCTGACAATCACTGTATCACATACCCATCAGCTCAGCACATCCTGACAATCACTGTATCACAACCCCATCAGCTCATCACTTCCTGACAATCACTGTATCACACCCCCATCAGTTCATCACATCCTGACAATCACACCCCCATCAGCACACCACAACACGAAAATCACTATAACATCCCCATCAGCTCATCACAACCTGACAATCACGGTATCACATTCCCATCAGCTCATCACACCCTGGCAATCAGTGTATCACACCCCCAGCAGCTCATCACACCCTGACAATCAGTGTATCACACCCCCATCAGCTCATCACATCCTGACAATCACTATATCACAAGCCCATCAGCTCATCACATCCTGACAATCACAACCCCATCAGCTCATCGCATCTTGACAATCATTGATTCACACCCCCATCAGCTCATCACATGCTGACAATTACTGTATGGCACCACCATTAGCCCATCACATCCTGACAATCACTGTATCACACTCCCATCAGCTCATCATATCCTGACAATCACACCACCATCAGCTCATCACATCCTGATAATCACTATATCACACGCCCATCAGCTCATCACATCCTGACAATCACTGTATAGCACACCCATCAGGACATCAAACAATGACAATCAATGTATCACACACCCATCAGCACATCACATCCTGTCAATCACTATATCACACCCCCATCAGCACATCAAACCCTGACAATCACTGTATCACACACCCATCAGCACATCACATCCTGACAATCACTATAACACACACCCATCAGCACATCACAACCTGACAATCATTGTAAAGCACACCCATCAGGACTTAACACACTGACAATCATTGTATCAAACCACATCAGCTCCTCAGATCCTGACAATCACTCCCCCATGAGCTCATCACATCCTGATACTCACTGTATCACACCCCCATCAGATCATCGCATCCTGACAATCATTGTATCACACCCCCATCAGCTCATCAATTCCTGACAATCACTGTATCACACCTCCATCAGCTCATCAAATTCTGACAATCACTGTAGCAAACCACCATCAGATCATCACATCCTGACAATCATTGTATCAAAACCCCATCAGCTCATCACATCCTGACAATCATTGTATCACACCCCATCAGCTCATCAAATTCTGACAATCACTGTATCACACCCGCTTCAGCTCACCACATCCTGACAATCACAACACCATCAGCACATCACGTAATGACAATTACGGTATCACACCCCCATCAGCTTATCACTTCCTGACAATCACTGTATCACACCCCCATCAGCACATCACAGCCTGACAATCACTGTATCACACCCTCATCAGCACATCACGTCCTGACAATTACTGTATCACACCCCCATGAGCTCATCACATCCTGACAATCATTGTATCACACCCCCATCAGCTCATCACATCCTGACAATCACTTAATCACACCCCCATCAGCTTATCGCTTCCTGACAATCACTGTATCACACCTCCATCAACACATCACGTCCTGACAATCACTGTATCACATCCCCATCAGCTAATCACATCCTGACAATCACTATATCACATCCCCATCAGCTCATGACAATCTGTCAATCACTGTATCACACGCCCATCAGCTCATCACATCCTGACAATCACTGCATCACACCCCCATCAGCTCATCACATCCTGACAATCACTATCTCACACCCCCATCAGCTCATCACACCCTGACAATCATTGTATCACACCCCAATCAGCTAATCACATCCTGACAATCACACACCCAGCAGCTCATCACATCCTGGCAATCACTGTATCACATCCCCATCAGCTCATCACATCCTGACAATCACACCCTCATCAGCTCATCACAAATTGACAATAATTGTATCAGACCCCCATCAGCTCATCACATCCTGACAATCACTGTATCACAAATTCATCAGCATATCACATCCTGACAATCACTGTATCACACCCCCATCATCTCATCATATCCTGACAATCCACCACCATCAGCTCATCACATCCTGACAATCACTGTATCACACCCCCATCAGCTAATCAAATTCTGACAGTCATTGTATCACACAATCAGCTCATCATATCCTGACAATCACACCCCCATCAGCTCATCACATCCTGACAATCACTGTATAGCAACCCATCAGGACATCACACACTGACAATCAATGTATCACAAACCCATCAGCACATCACATCCTGTCAATCATTATATCACACCCCCATCAGCACGTCAAACCCTGACAATCTCTGTATCACACACCCATCAGCACATCACACCATGACAATCACTGTATAGCACACCCATCAGGACATAACACACTGACAATCACTGTATCACAACCCCATCAGATCATCACATCCTGACAATCACAGCCCCATCAGCTCACCACATACTGACACTTACTGTATCACACCCCCATCAGATCATCGCATCCTGACAATCATTGTATCACACCCCCATCAGCTCATCACATCCTGACAATCACTGTATTTGACCCCCAACAGCTCATCAAATTCTGACAATCACTGTAGCACACCACCATCAGCTCATCACATCCTGACAATCACTGTATCACACACCCATCAGCTCATCAAATTCTGACAATCACTGTATCACACCTCCATCAGCTCATCAAATTCTGACAATCACTGTATCACACCCCCATCAGCTAACCACATCCTGACAATCACACCCCCATCAGCACATCACGTACTGACCATTACTGCATCGCATCCCCATCAGCTCATCACATTCTGACAATCAATGTATCACACCCCGATCAGCACATCACATCCTGACAATCACTATATCACACCCCCATCAGCACATCACGTCCTGACAATCACTGTATCACACCCCCATGAGCTCATCACATCCTGACAATCACTTTATCACACCCCCGTCAGCTCATCACTTCCTGACAATCACTCTATCACACCCCCATCTGCAGATCACGTCCTGACAATCACTGTATCACATCCCCATCAGCTAATCACATCCTGACAATCACTTTATCACATCCCCATCAGCTCATCACACTCTGTCAATCAATGTATCACACGCCCATCAGCTCATCACATCCTGACAATCACTGTATCACACCCCCATCAGCTCATCACATCCTGACAATCACTGTATCACAACCCCATCAGCTCATCACACCCTGACAATCATTGTATCACACCCCAATCAGCTAATCAATTCCTGACAATCACACAACCAGCAGCTCATCACATCCTGACAATCAGACCCCCATCAGCTCATCACAAATTGACAATCATTTTATCAGACCCCCATCAGCTCATCACATCATGACAATCACAGTATCACACCCTCATCAGCATATCACATCCTGACAATCATTGTATCACACCCCCATCAGATCATCACATCCTGACAATCACACCCCCATCAGCTCATCACAAACGGACAATCATTGTATCACACCCCAATCAGCTAATCACATCCTGACAATCACACACCCAGCAGCTCATCACATCCTGACAATCACTGTTTCACATCCCCATCAGCTCATCACATCCTGACAATCACACCACCATCAGCTCGTCACAAACTGACAATCATTGTATAAGACCACCATCAGCTCATCACATCCTGACAATCATTGCATCACACCCCAATCAGCTAATCACATCCTGACAATCACACACCCAGCAGCTCATCACATCCTGACAATCACTGTATCACACCCCCATCAGCTCACCACATCCTGACAATCACACCCCCATCAGCTCATCAGAAACTGACAAACATTGTATCAGACCCCCATCAGCTCATCACATCATGACAATCACTGTATCACAACCTCATCAGCATATCACATCCTGACAATCACTGTATCACACCCCCATCAACTCATCACATCCTGACAATCACCCCCTATCAGCTCATCACGTCCTGACAATCACTGTATCACACCCCCTTCAGCTCATTGCATCTGACAATCACTGTATCACAACTCCATCAGCTCATCACATCCCGACAATCACTGTATCACAGCCCCATCAGCTCATCACATCCTGATAATCAGACCTTCATCAGCTCATCACATCCTGACAATCACACCCCCATCAGATCATCGCAGCCTGACAATCATTGTATCACACCCCCATAAGCTCATCAAATTCTGACAATCACTGTAGCACACCACCATCAGCTCATCACATCCTGACAATCACTGTATCAAACCGCCATCAGATCATCAAATTCTGACAATCACTGTATCACATCCCATCAGCTCACCACATCCTGACAATCAAACCCCCATCAGCACATCACGTCCTGACAATCACTGTATCGCGTCCCCATCAGCTCATCACATTCTGACAATCACTGGTATCACACCCCCTTCAGCTCATCAAATCCTGACAATCATTGTATCACACTGCGATAAGCTCATCACATCCTGACAATCACTTTATCACACCCCCATCAGCTCATCACATCCTGACAATCACAGTATCACACCCCCATCAGGTAATCACATCCTGACAATCACTGCATCACACCCCCATCAGCTCATCACATTCTGACAATCACTGTATCACATACCCATCAGCTCCTGACATCCTGACAATCACTGTATCACACCCCCATCAGCTCATCACATCCTGACAATCACAGTATCACGCCCCCGTCAGCTCATCACATCCTGACAATCCCTGTGTCAAACCCCCATCAGCTCATCATATCCTGACAATCAGACCCCCATCAGCTCATCACACACTGACAATCAGTGTATCACACACCCATCAGCTCATCACTTCCTGACAATCACTGTATCACACATCCATCAGCTCATCACTTCCTGACAATCACTGTATCACACACCCATCACCTCATCACTTCCTGACAACCATTGTATCACACACCCATCAGTTCATCACTTCATGACAATCACTGTATCACACACCCATCAGCACATCACGTCCTGACAATCACTGTATCACACCCCCATCAGCTCATCGCATCCTGACAATCACTGTATCACACCCCCATCAGCTCAACACATACTGACAATCATTGTATCACACCCCCATCAACTCATCTCATCCTGATAATCACTGTATCACACGCCCATCAGCTCATCACATCCTGACAATCACTGTATCACACCCCCATCAGCTCATCAAATTCTGACAATCACAGTATCACACCCCCATCAGCTCACAACATCCTGACAATCAAACCCCCATCAGCACATCACATCCTGACAATCACTGTATTGCATCCCCATCAGCTCATCACATCCTGACAATCAGTGTATCACACACCCATCAGCTCATCACTTCCTGATAATCAATGTATCACACACCCATGAGCTCATCACATCCTGATAATCACTGTATCACACACCCATCAGCTCATCACTTCCTCACAATCAGTGTATCACACATCCATCAACTCATCACTTCCTGACAATCACTGTATCACTCACCCATCAGCTCATCACATCCTGACACTCACATACCCATCAGCACTTCACATCCTGACAATCACTATATCACACCACCATCAGCTCATCACATCCTGACAATCACAGTATCGCACCCCCATCAGCTCATCACATCCTGACAATCAATGTATCACACCCCCATCAGCACATCACGTCCTGACAATCACTGTATCACACGCCCATCAGCTCATCACATCCTGACAATCACTGTATCACACCCCCATCAGCTCATCACATCCTGACAATTACACCCTATCAGCTTATCACATCCTGTCAATCACTGTATCACACCCACATCCGCTCATCACATCCTGCCAATCACTGTGTCAAACCTCCATCACCTCATCACATTCTGACAGTCACTTTATCACACACCGATCAGCACATTTCATCCTGACAATCAATGCATCACACCAACATCAGCTCATCACATCCTGACAATCACTTTATCACATACCCATCAGCTCTTCACACCCTGACAATCACTGCATCACTCCCCCATCAGCTCATCACTTCGTGACAACGCCCCCCAACCATCAGCTCATCACATCCTGACAATCACTGTATCACATCCCCATCAGCTCATCACATCCTGGGAATGACTGTATCACACCTGCATCAGCTCATCACACCCTGACAATCATTGTATCACACCCCCATCAGCTCATCACTTCCTGACAATCTTTGTATCAAACCCAATCAGCTCAACACATCCTACAATCATAACCCCATCAGCCCATCACATCCTGACAATCACTGTATCAACGCCCATCAGCTCATCACATCCTGACAATCACTGTATCACACCCCCATCAACTCATCACATCCTGATAATCACTGTATCACACCCCCATCAGCTCATCACATCCTGACAATCACTTGATCACAACCCCATCAGCGCATCTTATCCTGACAATCACTGTATCACACCCCCATCAGCTCATCACATCCTGACAATCACTGCATCACACCCCAATCAGCACATCTTATCCTGACAATCACTGTATCACACACCCATCAGCTCATCACATCCTGGTAATCACTGAATCACACCCCCATCAGCACGTCATATCCTGGCAATCACTTTATCTCAGCCCCATAAGCTCATCACAACCTGATAATCATTGCATCACACCCCCATCTGTTCAACACATCCTGACAAACCAGACACCCCCATCAGCTCATCATATCCTGACAATCAAAGTAACACATCCCCATCAGCTCATCACATCCTCGGAAAGACTGCATCACACCCGCATCAGCTCATCACAACCTGACAATCACGTATCACACCCCCATCAGCTCATCACATCCTGACAATCACACCCCCATCAGCTCATCACATCCTGACGATCGCTGTATCACACCACCATCAACTCATCACATCATGACAATCACTGTATCACACCCCCATCAACTCAACACATCCTGACAATCACTTTATCACACTCCCATCAGCTCATCACATCCTGATAATCACTGTATCACACCCACAACAGCATATCACATCCTGATAATCACTGTATCACACCCCCAACAGCATATCACATCCTGAAAATCACTGTGTCACACCCCCATCAGCTTTTCACATCCTTATATTCACTGTATTACACCTCCATTAGCTCATCACAACCTGACAATCACTGTATCACATCCCTATCCGCTTATCACATCCTGACAAACACTAAATCACACCTCCAATTCCTCATCACTTCCGGGTTATCTCACCCCCATCAGCTCATCACATCCTGACAATCACTTTATCACACCCCCATCTTCTCATCACATCCTGGCGATCACTTTATCAGACCCCCATCAGCTCATCACAACCTGTCAATCACTGCATCACACCCCCATCAGCTCATCACAACCTGACAACCCCCCCCACACCCATCAGCTCATCACATCCTGACAATCACTGTGTCACACCCACATCAGCTCATCATATCCTGACAATCAGACCCCCATCAGCTCATCACATCCTGACAATCAGTGTATCACACACCCATCAGCTCATCACTTCCTGACAATCGCTGTATCACACATCCATCAGCTCATCACTTCCTGACAATCACTGTATCACACCCCCATCAGCACATCACATCCTGACAATCACTGTATCACACCCCCATCAGCACATCACGTCCTGACAATCACCGTATCGGACACCCATCAGCTCATCACATCCTGACAATCACATCCATATCAGCTCTTCACATCCTGACAATGATGGTATCACACCACCATCAGCACATCACATCCTGACAATCACTGTATCACACCCCCATCAGCACATCACGTCCTGACAATCACTGTATCACATACCCATCACCTCATGACATCCTGACAATCACTGTATCACATCCCCATCTGCTCATCACACCCTGTCAATCACTGTATCACACGCCCATCAGCTCATCACATCCTGACAATCATTGTATCACACCCCCATCAGCTCATCACATCCTGACAATTACACCCCATCAGCTTATCACATCCTGACAATCACTGTATCACACCCTATCCGCTCATCACATCCTGGCAATCACTGTATCACACCTCCATCACCTCATCACATTCTGACAGTCACTGTATCACACACTGATCAGCACATCTCATCCTGACAATCACTGCATCACACGAACATCAGCTCATCACATCCTGACAATCACTGTATCACATCCCACTCTGCTCATCACCTCCTGGCAATCACTTTATCACATCCCCATCAGCTCATCACACCCTGACAATCACTGCATCAAACCCATATCAACTCATCACATTGTGACAACGCCCCCCACCCATCAGCTCATCACATCCTGACAATCACTGTATCACATCCCCATCAACTCATCACATCCTGGGAATGACTGTATCACACCCGCATCAGCTCATCACACCTTGACAATCACTGTATCACACCCCCATCAGCTCATCACTTCCTGACAATCACTGTATCAAACCCAATCAGCTCATCACATCCTACAATCATACCCCCATCAGCTCATCACACCTGACAATCACTGTATCACACCCCCATCAACTCATCACATCCTGACAATCACTGTATCACAACCCCATCAGCTCATCACATCCTGACAATCACTGTATCACAACCCCATCAACTCATCACATCCTGAAAATCACTGTATCACACCCCCATCAGCTCATCAAATTCTGACAATCACAGAATCACACCCCCATCAGCACACTACATCCTGACAATTACACCCCAATCAGCACATCAAGTCCTGACAATCACTGTATCGCATCCCCATCAGCTCATCACATTCTGACAATCACAGTATCACACCCCGATCAGGTCATCACATCCTGACAATCACTGTATCACACACCCATCAGCTCATCTCATCCTGACAATCACTGTATCACATACCCATCACCTCATGACATCCTGACAATCACGGTATCACTTCCCCTCAGCTCATCACATCCTGAAAAACACAGTATCACAACCCCGTCAGCTCATCACATCCTGACAATCACTGTAACACACCCCGATCAGCTCATCAAATCCTGACAATCACACCCCCATCAGCTCATCACTTCCTGACAACCATTGTATCACACACCCATCAGCTCATCACTTCCTGACAATCACTGTATCACACGCCCATCAGCACTTCACATCCTGACAATCACTGTATCGTACAGCCATCAGCTCATCACATCCTGACAATCACATCCCCATCAGCACTTCACATCCTGACAATCATTGTATCACACCACAATAAATTCAGCACATCCTGACAATCACTATATCACACCCCCATCAGCTCATCACATCCTGACAATCACAGTATCACACCCCCATCAGCTCATCACATCCTGACAATCACTATATCAAACCCCCATCAGCACATCACGTCCTGACAATCACTGTACCACTTCCCCATCATCTAATCACATCCTGACAATCACTGTATCACAACCCCATCAGCTCATCACACCCTGTCAATCACTGTATTCCACGCCCATCAGCTCATCACATCCTGTCAATCACTGTATCACACGCCCATCAGCTCATCACATCCTGACAATTACACCCCATCAGCTTATCACATCCTGACAATCACTTTATCACAGCCACATCAGCTCATCTTATCCTGGCAATCACTGTATCACATCTCCATCACCTCTTCACATTCTGACAGTCAATGTATCACACACCGATCAGTATAAATCATCCTGACAATCACTGCATCACACCAACATCAGCTCATCACATAGTGACAATGACTGTTTCACACCCCCCTCTGCTCATCACATCCTGGCAATCACTTTATCACATCCCCATCAGCTGTTCACAAACTGACAATCACTGCATTACACCCCCATCAGCTCATCACTTCGTGAAAACGCCCCCCACCCATCAGCTCATCACATCCTGACAATCACTGTATCACATCCCCATCAGCTCATCACATCCTGGGAAAGAATGTATCACACCCGCATCCGCTCATCACACCCAGACAATCACTGTATCACAACCCCATCAGCTCATCAATTCCTGACAATCACTGTATCAAACCCAAACAGCTCATCACATCCTACAATCATACCCCCATCAGCTCATCACATCCTGATAATCACTGTATCAAACCCCCATCAGCTCATCACATCCTGACAATCACTGTATCAAACCCCCATCAGCTCATCACATCCTGACAATCACTGTATCACACCCCCATCAACTCATCACATCCTGATAATCACTGTATCACACCCCTATCAGCTCATCACATCCTGACAATCACTGTATCACAACCCATTAGCTCATCAAATTCTGACAATCACAGTATCACACACCCATCAGATCACCACATCCTGAAATTCACACCCACATCAGCACATCACGTCCTGACAATCACTGTATCGCATCCCCATCGGCTCATCACATTCTGACAATCACTGTATCACACCCCCATCAGCTCATCACATCCTGACAATCACAGTATCACACCCGCTTCAGGTCATCACATCCTGACAATCACTGTATCACACCCACATCAGCTCATCACATCCTGACAATCATTGTATCACACCCCCATCAGCTCATCACATCCTGAAAATCACAGTATCACACCACCGTCAGCTCATCACATCCTGACAATCACTGTGTCACACCCCCATCAGCTCATTATATCCTGACAATCACAACCCCATCAGCTCATCACATCTTGACAATCAGTGTATCACACACCCATCAGCACATCACTTCCGACAATCACTGTATCACAAACCCATGAGCTCATAAAATCCTGACAATCACTGTATCACACACCCATCATCTCATCACTTCCTGACAATCACTGTACCACACATCCACCAGCTTATCACTTCCTGACAATCATTGTATCACACACGCATCAGCTCATCACTTCCTGACAACCATTGTATCACACACCCATCAGCTCATCACTTCCTGACAATCACTGTATCACACCCCCATCAGCACATCACGTCCTGACAATTACTGTATCACACGCCCATCAGCTCCTCACTTCCTGACAATCACTGTATCACACTCCCGTCAGCTCATCACTTCCTGACAATCATTGTATCAAACCCCCATCAGCTCATCACTTCCAGACAATCACTGTATCACACCACCATAAGCACATCACGTCCTGACAATCACTGTATTGCACACCCATCAGCTCATCACATCCTGACAATCACATCCCCGTCAGCACTTCACATCCTGACAATGATTGTATCACACAACAATCAGCTCAGCACATCCTGACAATCACTATATCACACCCCCATCAGCTCATCACATCCTGACAATCACAGTATCACACCCCCATCAGCTCATCACATCCTGACAATCACTGTATCACACCTCATTAGCACATTATGTCCTGACAATCACTGTATCTCATCCCCATCAGCTAATCACATCCTGACAATCACTGTATCACATCCCCATCAGCTCATCACACCCTTGCAAAGACTGTATCAAACGCCCATCAGCTCATCACATCCTGACAATCACTGTATCACACCCCCATCAGCTCATCACAACCTGACAATTACACCCCATCAGCTTATCACATCCTGACAATCACAGTATCACACCCACATACGCTCATCACATCCTGGCAATCACTGTATCAAACCTCCATCACCTCATCCAATTCTGACAGTCACTGTATCACACACCGATCAGCACATCTCATCCTGACAATCACTGCATCACACCAACATCAGCTCATCACATCCTGACAATCACTGTATCACACCCGCCTCTGCTCATCACATCCTGGCAATCACTTTATCACATTCCCATCAGCTCTTCACACACTGACAATCACTGCATCACACCCCCATCAGCTCATCACTTCGTGACAACACCCCTCACCCATCAGCTCATCATATCCTGACAATCACTGTATCACATCCCCATCAACTCATCACATCCTGGGAATGACTGTATCACACCCGCATCAGCTCATCACACTCTGACAATCACTGTATCAACCCCCCATCAGCTCATCACATCCTGACAATCACAGTATCAAACCCAATCAGCTCATCACATCTTACAATCACACCCCCATCAACTCATCACATCCTGATAATCACTGTATCACACCCCAATCAGCTCATCACATCCTGACAATCACTTGATCACACCCCCATCTACACATCTTATCCTGACAATCACTGTATCACACACCCATGAGCTCATCACTTCCTGACAATCACTGTATCACACATCCATCAGCTCATCACTAACTTACAATCACTGTATCACACACCCATCAGCTCATCACCTCCTGACAACCATTGTATCACACACCCATCAGCTCATCACTTCCTGACAATCACTGTATCACTCCCCAATCAGCATATCACGTCCTGACAATCACTGTATCGCACAACCGTCAGCTCCTCACTTCCTGACAATCACTGTATCACACTCCCGTCAGGTCATCTCTTCCGGACAATCACTGTATCAAACCACCATCAGCACATCACATCCTGACAATTACTGTATCGCACACCCATCAGCTCATCACATCCTGACAATCACATCCCCATCAGCACTTCACATCCTGACAATCATTGTATTAAACCACAATCAGATCAGCACATCATGACAATCACTATATCACACCCCCATCAGCACATCACGTGCTGACAATCACTGTATCACATCCCCATTAGCTAATCACATCCTGACAATCACTGTATCACATCCCCATCAGCTCATCACATCCTGACAATTACACCCCATCAGCTTATCACATCCTGACAATCACTGTATCAAACCCACATCCGCTAATCACAAGCTGGCAATCACTGTATCACACCTCCATCACCTCATCACATTCTGACAGTCACTGTATCACACACCGATCAGCACATCTCATCCTGACAATCACTGTATCACACCCCCATCAGCTCATCACAACCTGAAAATCACAGTATCACACCACCGTCAGCTCATCACATCCTGACAATCACTGTGTCACACCCCCATCAGCTCATCATATCCTGACAATCACACCCCCATCAGCTCATCACATCCTGACAATCAGTGTATCACATACCCATCAGCACATCACTTCCTGACAATCACTGTATCACACACCCATGAGCTCATAAAATCCTGACAATATCTGTATCACACACCCATCATCTCATCACTTCCTGACAATCACTGTATCACACAACCATCAGCTTATCACTTCCTGACAATCACTGTATCACACACCCATCAGCTCATCACTTCCTGACAACCATTGTATCACACCCCCATCAGCACATCACGTCCTGACAATTACTGTATCACACACCCATCAGCTCCTCACTCCCTGACAATCACTGTATCACATTCCCGTCAGCTCATCACTTCCTGACAATCATTGCATCAAACCCCCATCAGCTCATCACTTCCAGACAATCACTGTATCACACCACCATAAGCACATCACGTCCTGACAATCACTGTATTGCACATCCATCAGCTCATCACATCCTGACAATCACATCCCCATCAGCACTTCACATCCTGACAATGATTGTATCACACCCCCATCAGCTCATCACATCCTGACAATTACACCCCATCAGCTCATCACATCCATACAATCACTGTATCACACCCCCCTCTCTTCATCTCATTCTGGCAATCACTTTATCACATCCCCTTCAGCTCTTCACACACTGAAAATCATTGCATCACAGCCCCATCAGCTCATCACTTCGTGACAACGCCCCTCACCCATCAGCTCATCACATCCTGACAAACACTGTATCACATCCCCATCAGCTCATCACATCCTGGGAATGACTGTATAACACCCGCATCAGCTCATCACACACTGACAATCACTGTATCAACCCCCCATCAGCTCATCACTTCCTGACAATCACTGTATCAAGCCCAAAAAGCTAATCACATCCTACAGTCATACCCCCATCAGCTCATCACATCCTGACAATCACTGTATCACACACCCATGAGCTCATCACTTCCTGACAATCACTGTATCACACATCCATCAGCTCATCACTAACTGACAATCACTGTATCACACACCCATCAGCTCATCACTTCCTGACAACCATTGTATCACACCCCCATCAGCACATCACATCCTGACAATCACTGTATCGCACACCCATCAGCTCATCACATCCTGAAAAACACATCCCCATCATCACTTCACATCCTGACAATCATTGTATCAAACCACAATCAGCTCAGCACATCCTGGCAATCACTATATCACACCCCCATCAGCTCATCACATCCTGACAATCACTGTATCACATCCCCATCAGCTAATCACACCCTGTCAATCACTGTATCACAGGCCCATCAGCTCATCACATCCTGACAATCACTGTAACACATCCCCATCAGTTGATCACATCCAGGGAATGACTTTATCACACCCGCATCAGCTCATCACACCCTGACAATCACTGTATCATACACCCATAAACTCATCACTTCCTGACAATCACTGTATCAAACCCAATCAGCACATCACATTCTGCAATCATACCCCCGTCAGCACATCACATCCTGACAATCACTGTATCACATACCCATCACCTCATGACATCCTGACAATCACTGTTTCACACCCCCACCAGCTCATCACATCCTTAAAATCACAGTAGCACACCCCCGTCAGCTCATCACATCCTCACAATCACAATCCCATCAGCTCATCACATTCTGACCATCACTGTATCACAAAGCCATGATCTCATCACATCCTGACAATCACTGTATCACACCCCCATCAGCACATCACATCCTGACAATCACTGTATCACACCCCCATCAGCACATCACGTCCTGACAATCACTGTATCGCACAACCGTCAGCTCATCACTTCCTGACAATCACTGTATCAAACCACCATCAGCACATCACATCCTGACAATCACTGTATCGCACACCCATCAGCTCATCACATCCTGACAATCACATCCCCAACAGCACTTCACATCGTGACAATCATTGTATCAAACCACAATCAGATCAGCACATCATGACAATCACTATATCACACCCCCATCAGCACATCACGTGCTGACAATCACTGTATCACATCCCCATCAGCTAATCACATCCTGACAATCACTGTTTCACATCCCAATCAGCTCATCACATCCTGACAATTACACCCCATCAGCTTATCACATCCTGACAATCACTGTATCAAACCCACATCCGCTAATCACAACCTGGCAATCACTGTATCACACCTCCATCACCTCATCACATTCTGACAGTCACTGTATCACACACCGATCAGCACATCTCATCCTGACAATCACTGTATCACACCCCCATCAGCTCATCACTAACTGACAATCACTGTATCACACACCCATCAGCTCATCACATCCTGAAAAACACATCCCCATCAGCACTTCACATCCTGACAATCATTGTATCAAACCACAAGCAGCTCAGCACATCCTGACAATCAATATATCACACCCCCATCAGCTCATCACATCCTGACAATCACAGTATCACATCCCCATCAGCTCATCACATCCTGACAATCACTATATCACACCCCCATCAGCACATCACGTGCTGACAATCACTGTATCACATCCCCATCAGCTAATCACATCCTGACAATCACTGTATCACATCCCCATCAGCTCATCACACCCTGTCAATCACAGAATCATACGCCCATCAGCTCATCACATCCTGACAATCACTGAATCACACCCCGATTAGCTCATTACATCCTGACAATTACACCCCATCAGCTTATCACAACCTGACAATCACTGTATCAAACGCACATCCGCTAATCACATCCTGGCAATCACTGTATCACACCTCCATCACCTCATCACATTCTGACAGTCACTGTATCACACACCGATCAGCACATCTCATCCTGACAATCACTGTATCACACACCCACCAGCTCATCACTTCCTGACAATCACTGTATCAAACCCAATCAGCACATCACATCCTACAATCTTACCCCCATCAGCTCATCACATCCTACAATCACTTTATCACACCCCTATCAGCTCATCACATTCTGACAATCACAGTATCACACACCCTTCAGGTCATCACATTCTGACAATCACTGTATCACACCCCCATCAGCTCATCACATCCTTACAATCACTGTATCACATACCCATCACCTCAAAACATCCTGACAATCACTGTGTCACACCCCCATCAGCTCATCACATCCTTAAAATCACAGTATCACACCCCCGTCAGCTCATCACATCCTGACAATCACCTTGTCACACCCCCATCAGCTCATCATATCCTGACAATCACAACCCCATCAGCTCATCACATCCTGACAATCACTGTGTCACACGCCGATCAGCTCATCATATCCTGACAATCACAGCCCCATCAGCTAATCACATCCTGACAATCAGTGTATCACACGCCCATCAGTTCATCACTTCCTGACAATCACTGTATCACACATCGATGAGCTATTCACTTCCTGATAATCACTGTATCACACACCCATCAGCTCATCACTTCCTGACAACCATTGTATCACACACCCATCAGCTCATTACTTCCTGACAATCACTGTATCACACCCACATCAGCACATCACGGCCTGACAATCACTGTATCGAACACCCATCAGCTCCTCACTTCCTGACAATCACTGAATCACACTCCCGTTAGCTCATCACTTCCTGACAATCACTGTATCACACCCCCATCAGATCATCACTTCCTGACAATCACTGTATCACACCCCCATCAGCACATCACGTCCTAACAATCATTGTATCACATCCCCATCAGCTCATCACATCCTGACAATCACATCCCCATCAGCTCTTCACATCCTGACAGTGATTGTATCAAACCACAATCAGCTCCGCACATCCTGACAATCACTATATCACACATCCATCCGATCATCACATCCTGACAATCACACTATCACACCCCCATCAGCTCATCACATCCTGACAATCACTGTATCACACCCCCATCAGCACATCACGTCCAGACAATCACTGTATCACATCCCCATCAGCTAAACACATCCTGACAATTACTGTATCACATCCCCATCAGCTGATCACACCCTGTCAATCACTGTATCACACGCCCATCAGCTCATCACATCCTGACAATCACTGTAACACATCCCCATCAGTTGATCACATCCAGGGAATGACTTTATCACACCCGCATCAGCTCATCACACCCTGACAATCACTGTATCATACACCCATCAACTCATGACTTCCTGACAATCACTGTATCAAACCCAATCAGCACATCACATTCTACAATCATACCCCCGTCAGCACATCAAATCCTGACAATCACTTTATCACACCCCCATCAGCTCATCACATCCTGACAATCACAGTATCACACCCCCTTCAGGTCATCACATCCTGACAATCACTGTATAACACCCCCATCAGCTCATCACATCCTGACAATCACTGTATCACATACCCATCACCTCATGACATCCTGACAATCACTGTATCACACCCCCACCAGCTCATCACATCCTTAAAATCACAGTATCACACCCCCGTCAGCTCATCACATCCTGACAATCACCGTGTCACACCCCCATCAGCTCATCATATCCTCACAATCACAACCCCATCAGCTCATCACATCCTGACCATCACTGTATCACACACACATGATCTCATCACATCCTGACAATCACTGTATCACACACCCATCAGCTCATCACTTCCTGACAATTACTGTATCACACCCCCATCAGCACATCACATCCTGACAATCACTGTATCACACCCCCATCATCACATCACGTCCTGACAATCACCGTATCGCACACCCTTCAGCTCATCACATCCTGACAATCACATCCCCATCAGCTCTTCACATCCTGACAATGATTGTATCACACCACAATCAGCTCATCACAACCTGACAACACCCCCCACCCCCAGCAGCGCATCACATCCTGACAATCACTGTGTCACACCCCCGTCAGCTCATCATATCCTGACAATCACACCCCCAGCAGCTAATGACATCCTGACAATCAGTGTATCACACACCCATCAGCTCATCACTTCCTGACAATCACTGTATCACACACCCATCAGCTCATCACCTCCTGACAATCACTGTATAACACACCCATCAGCTCATCACTTCCTGACAACCATTGTATCACACACCCAACAGCTCATTACTTCCTGACAATCACTGTATCACACCCCCATCAGCACATCACGTCCTGACAATCACTGTATCGCACACACATCAGCTCCTTACTTCCTGACAATCACTGTATCACACTCCCGTCAGCTCATCACTTCCTGACAATCACTGTATCACACCCCCATCAGCTCATCACATCCTGACAATCACTATATCACACCACCATCAGCTCATCACTTCCTGACAATCACTGTATCAAGCCCAAAAAGCTAATCACATCCTACAATCATACCCCCATCAGCTCATCACATCCTGACAATCACTGTATCGCACACCCATGAGCTCATCACTTCCTGACAATCACTGTATCACAAATCCATCAGCTCATCACTAACTGACAATCACTGTATCACAAATCCATCAGCTCATCACTAACTGACAATCACTGTATCACACACCCATCAGCTCATCACTTCCTGACAACCATTGTATCACACCCCCATCAGCACATCACATCCTGACAATCACTGTATCGCACACCCATCAGCTCATCACATCCTGAAAAACCCATCCCCATCAGCACTTCACATCCTGACAATCATTGTATCAAACCACAATCAGCTCAGCACATCCTGACAATCACTATATCACACCCCCATCCGCTAATCACATCCTGGCAATCACTGTATCACACCTCCATCACCTCATCACATTCTGACAGTCACTGTATCACACACCGATCAGCACATCTCATCCTGACAATCACTGTATCACACACCCATCAGCTCATCACTTCCTGACAATCACTGTATCAAACCCAATCAGCACATCACATCCTACAATCTTACCCCCATCAGCTCATCACATCCTACAATCACTTTATCACACCCCTATCAGCTCATCACATTCTGACAATCACAGTATCACACACCCTTCAGGTCATCACATTCTGACAATCACTGTATCACACCCCCATCAGCTCATCACATCCTTACAATCACTGTATCACATACCCATCACCTCAAAACATCCTGACAATCACTGTATCACACCCCCATCAGCTCATCACATCCTTAAAATCACAGTATCACACCCCCGTCAGCTCATCACATCCTGACAATCACCTTGTCACACCCCCATCAGCTCATCATATCCTGACAATCACAACCCCATCAGCTCAACACATCCTGACAATCAGTGTATCGCACACCCATCAGCTCATCACTTCCTGACAATCACTGTATCACACACCCATGATCTCATCACTTCCTGACAATCACTGAATCACACATCCATCAGCTTATCACTTCCTGTCAATCACTGTATCACAGTCCCGTCAGCTCATCACGTCCTGACAATCACTGTATCACACGCCCATCAGATCATCACTTCCTGACAATCACTGTATCACACCACGATCAGAACATCACGTCCTGACAATCACTGCATCGCACACCCTTCAGCTCATCACATCCTGACAATCACATCCCCATCAGCTCTTCACATCCTGACAATGATTGTATCACACCACAATCAGCTCATCACAACCTGACAACCACCCCCACCCCCATCAACTCATCACATCCTGACAATCACTGTGTCACACGCCGATCAGCTCATCATATCCTGACAATCACAGCCCCATCAGCTAATCACATCCTGACAATCAGTGTATCACACACCCATCAGCTCATCACTTCCTGACAATCACTGTATCACACATCGATGAGCTCATCACGTCCTGACAATCACTGTATCACACACCCATCAGCTCATCACTTCCTGACAACCATTGTATCACACACCGATCAGCTCATTACTTCCTGACAATCACTGTATCACACCCCCATCAGCACATCACGTCCTGACAATCACTGTATCGAACACCCATCAGCTCTTCACTTCCTGACAATCACTGTATCACACTCCTGTCAGCTCATCACTTCCTGACAATCAATGTATCACACCCCCATCAGATCATCACTTCCTGACAATCACTGTATCACACCCCCATCAGCACATCACGTCCTAACAATCACTGTATCACATCCCCATCAGCTCATCACATCCTGACAATCACATCCCCATCAGCTCTTCACATCCTGACAATGATTGTATCACACCACAATCAGCTCAGCACATCCTGACAATAATTATATCACACATCCATCCGATCATCACATCCTGACAATCACACTATCACACTCCCATCAGCTCATCACATCCTGACAATCACTGTATCACACCCCCATCAGCACATCACGTCCTTACAATCACTGTATCGAACACCCATCAGCTCCTCACTTCCTGACAATCACTGTATCACACTCCCGTCAGCTCCTCACTTCCTGACAATCACTGTATCACACCCCCATCAGCTCATCACATCCTGACAATCACTTGATCACACCCCCATCTGCACATCTTATCCTGACAATCACAGTATCACACACCCATGAGCTCATCACTTCCTGACAATCACTGTATCACACATCCATCAGCTCATCACTAACTGACAATCACTGTATCACACACCCATCAGCTCATCACTTCCTGACAACCATTGTATCACACACCCAACAGCTCATCACTTCCTGACAATCACTGTATCGCACAACCATCAGCACCTCACTTCCTAACAATCACTGTATCACACTCCGGTCAGCTCATCTCTTCGGGACAATCACTGTATCACACCCTCATCAGCTCATCACTTCCTGACAATCATTGTATCAAACCACAATCAGCTCAGCACATCCTGACAATCACTATATCACACCCCCATCAGCTCATCACATCCTGACAATCACAGTATCACATCCCCATCAGCTCATCACATCCTGACAATCACTATATCACACCCCCATCAGCACATCAAGTGCTGACAATCACTGTATCACATCCCCATCAGCTAATCACATCCTGACAATCACTGTATCACATCCCCATCAGCTCATCACACCCTGTCAATCACTGTATCATACGCCCATCAGCTCATCACATCCTGACAATCACTGTATCACACCCCCATCAGCTCATCACATCCTGACAATTACACCCCATCAGCTTATCACATCCTGACAATCACTGTATCAAACCCACATCCGCTAATCACATCCTGGCAATCACTGTATCACACCTCCATCACCTCATCACATTCTGACAGTCACGGTATCACACACCGATCAGCACATCTCATCCTGACAATCACTGCATCACACCAACATCAGCTCATCACATAGTGACAATCACTGTATCAAACCCAATCAGCACATCACATCCTACAATCTTAGCCCCATCAAATCATCAGATCCTGACAATCACTTTATCACACCCCTATCAGCTCAGCACATCCTGACGATCAAAGTATCACACCCCCTTCAGGTCATCACATTCTGACAATCACTGTATCACAGCCCCATCAGTTCACACATCCTTACAATCACTGTATCACATACCCATAACCTCAAAACATCCTGACAATCACTGTATCACACCACCATCAGCTCATCACATACTTAAAATCACAGTATCCCACCCCCGTCAGCTCATCACATCCTGACAATCAACGTGTCACACCCCCATCAGCTCATCATATACTGACAATCACAACCCCATCAGCTCATCACATCCTGACAATCAGTGCATCGCACACCCATCAGCTCATCACTTCCTGACAATCACTGTATCACACACCCATGATCTAATCACATCCTGACAATCACTGTATCACACACCCATCAGCTCATCACTTCCTGACAATCACTGTATCACACATCCATCAGCTTATCACGTCATGACAATCACTGTATCACAGTCCCGTCAGCTCATCACGTCCTGACAATCACCGTATCACACCCCCATCAGCTCATCACACCCTGTCAATCACTGTATCATACGACCATCAGCTCATCACATCCTGACGATCACTGTATCACACGCCATCAGCTTATCACATCCTGACAATTACACCCCATCAGCTTATCACGTCCTGACAATCACTGTATCACACCCCCATCAGCTCATCACACCCTGTCAATCACTGTATCATACGCCCATCAGCTCATTACATCCTGAAAATCACAGTATCACTCCCCCGTCAGCTTATCACATCCTGACAACCATTGTATCACACACCCACCAGCTCATCACTTCCTGACAATCACTGCATCACAGCCCCATCAGCACATCACGTCCTGACAATCACTGTATCGCACACCCTTCAGCTCCTCACTTCCTGACAATCACTGTATCACACACCAATCAGCTCATTACTTCCTGACGATCACTGTATCACACCCCCATCAGCACATCACGTCCTGACAATAACATCCCCATCAGCTCTTCACATCCTGACAATGATTGTATCACACCACAATCAGCTCAGCATATCCTAACAATCACTATATCACACATCCATCCGATCATCACATCCTGACAATCACTGTATCACACCCCCAACAGAACATCACGTCCTGAAAATCACTGTATCACATGCCCATCAGCTAATCACATCCTGACAATCACTGTATCACATCCCCGTCATCTCATCACACCCTGTCAATCACTGTATCACACGCTCATAAGCTCTTCACATCCCGACAATCACTGTATCACATCTCCATCAGTTGATCACATCCAGGGAATGACTGTATCACACCCGCATCAGCTCATCACACCCTGACATTCACTGTATCACACACCCATCAGCTCATCACTTCCTGACAATCACTGTATCAAACCCAATCAGCACATCACATTCTACAATCATACGCCTTTCAGCTCATCACATCCTGACAATCACTTTATCACACCCCCATCAGCTCATCACATCCTGACAATCACAGTATCACACCCCCTTCAGGTCATCACATCCTGACAATCACTGTATCACACCCCCACCAGCTCATCACATCCTGACAATCACCGTGTCACACCCCCATCAGCTCATCATATCCTGACAATCACAACCCCATCAGCTCATCACATCCTGACAATCAATGTATCACACACCCATCAGCTCATCACTTCCTGACAATCACTGTATCACACACCCATGATCTCATCGCATCCTGACAATCACTGTATCACACACCCATCAGCTCATCACTTCCTGCCAATCACTGTATCACACACCTGTCAGCTCATCACTTCCTGACAATCTCTGTATCACACCCCCATCAGATCATCACTTCCTGACAATCACTGTATCACACCCCCATCAGCACATAACGTCCTGACAATCACTGTATCGCACACCCTTCAGCTCATCACATCCTGACACTCACACACCCATCAGCTCATCACCTCCTGACAATCACTGTATCACACACCCATCAGCTCATCACTTCCTGACAAACATTGTATCACACACCCAACAGCTCATTACTTCCTGACAATCACTGTATCACACACCCATCACCACATCACGTCCTGACAATCACTGTATCGCACACACATCAGCTCCTCGCTTCCTGACAATCACTGTATCACACTCCCGTCAGCTCATCACTTCCTGACAAAAACTGTATCACACCCCCATCAGATCATAACTTCCTGACAATCACTGCATCACACCCATATCAGCACATCACGTCCTGACAATTACTTTATCGCACACCCATCAGCTCATAACATCCTGACAATCACATCCCCATCAGCTCAGCACATCCTGACAATCAATATATCACACATCCATCCGCTCATCACATCCTGACAATCACAGTATCACACCCCCATCAGCTCATCACATCCTGACAATCACTGTATCACACCCCCATCAGCACATCACGTCCAGACAATCACTGTATCACATCCCCATCAGCTAAACACATCCTGACAATTACTGTATCACATCCCCATCAGCTGATCACACCCTGTCAATCACTGTATCACACGCCCATCAGCTCATCACATCCTGACAATCACTGTAACACATCCCCATCAGTTGATCACATCCAGGGAATGACTTTATCACACCCGCATCAGCTCATTACACCCTGACAATCACTGTATCATACACCCATCAACTCATGACTTCCTGACAATCACTGTATCAAACCCAATCAGCACATCACATTCTACAATCATACCCCCGTCAGCACATCAAATCCTGACAATCACTTTATCACACCCCCATCAGCTCATCACATCCTGACAATCACAGTATCACACCCCCTTCAGGTCATCACATCCTGACAATCACTGTATAACACCCCCATCAGCTCATCACATCCTGACAATCACTGTATCACATACCCATCACCTCATGACATCCTGACAATCACTGTATCACACCCCCACCAGCTCATCACATCCTTAAAATCACAGTATCACACCCCCGTCAGCTCATCACATCCTGACAATCACCGTGTCACACCCCCATCAGCTCATCATATCCTCACAATCACAACCCCATCAGCTCATCACATCCTGACCATCACTGTATCACACACACATGATCTCATCACATCCTGACAATCACTGTATCACACACCCATCAGCTCATCACTTCCTGACAATTACTGTATCACACCCCCATCAGCACATCACATCCTGACAATCACTGTATCACACCCCCATCATCACATCACGTCCTGACAATCACCGTATCGCACACCCTTCAGCTCATCACATCCTGACAATCACATCCCCATCAGCTCTTCACATCCTGACAATGATTGTATCACACCACAATCAGCTCATCACAACCTGACAACACCCCCCACCCCCATCAGCTCATCACATCCTGACAATCACTGTGTCACACCCCCGTCAGCTCATCATATCCTGACAATCACACCCCCAGCAGCTAATGACATCCTGACAATCAGTGTATCACACACCCATCAGCTCATCACTTCCTGACAATCACTGTATCACACACCCATCAGCTCATCACCTCCTGACAATCACTGTATAACACACCCATCAGCTCATCACTTCCTGACAACCATTGTATCACACACCCAACAGCTCATTACTTCCTGACAATCACTGAATCACACCCCCATCAGCACATCACGTCCTGACAATCACTGTATCGCACACACATCAGCTCCTTACTTCCTGACAATCACTGTATCACACTCCCGTCAGCTCATCACTTCCTGACAATCACTGTATCACACCCCCATCAGCTCATCACATCCTGACAATCACTATATCACACCACCATCAGCTCATCACTTCCTGACAATCACTGTATCAAGCCCAAAAAGCTAATCACATCCTACAATCATACCCCCATCAGCTCATCACATCCTGACAATCACTGTATCGCACACCCATGAGCTCATCACTTCCTGACAATCACTGTATCACAAATCCATCAGCTCATCACTAACTGACAATCACTGTATCACAAATCCATCAGCTCATCACTAACTGACAATCACTGTATCACACACCCATCAGCTCATCACTTCCTGACAACCATTGTATCACACCCCCATCAGCACATCACATCCTGACAATCACTGTATCGCACACCCATCAGCTCATCACATCCTGAAAAACCCATCCCCATCAGCACTTCACATCCTGACAATCATTGTATCAAACCACAATCAGCTCAGCACATCCTGACAATCACTATATCACACCCCCATCCGCTAATCACATCCTGGCAATCACTGTATCACACCTCCATCACCTCATCACATTCTGACAGTCACTGTATCACACACCGATCAGCACATCTCATCCTGACAATCACTGTATCACACACCCATCAGCTCATCACTTCCTGACAATCACTGTATCAAACCCAATCAGCACATCACATCCTACAATCTTACCCCCATCAGCTCATCACATCCTACAATCACTTTATCACACCCCTATCAGCTCATCACATTCTGACAATCACAGTATCACACACCCTTCAGGTCATCACATTCTGACAATCACTGTATCACACCCCCATCAGCTCATCACATCCTTACAATCACTGTATCACATACCCATCACCTCAAAACATCCTGACAATCACTGTATCACACCCCCATCAGCTCATCACATCCTTAAAATCACAGTATCACACCCCCGTCAGCTCATCACATCCTGACAATCACCTTGTCACACCCCCATCAGCTCATCATATCCTGACAATCACAACCCCATCAGCTCAACACATCCTGACAATCAGTGTATCGCACACCCATCAGCTCATCACTTCCTGACAATCACTGTATCACACACCCATGATCTCATCACTTCCTGACAATCACTGAATCACACATCCATCAGCTTATCACTTCCTGTCAATCACTGTATCACAGTCCCGTCAGCTCATCACGTCCTGACAATCACTGTATCACACGCCCATCAGATCATCACTTCCTGACAATCACTGTATCACACCACGATCAGAACATCACGTCCTGACAATCACTGCATCGCACACCCTTCAGCTCATCACATCCTGACAATCACATCCCCATCAGCTCTTCACATCCTGACAATGATTGTATCACACCACAATCAGCTCATCACAACCTGACAACCACCCCCACCCCCATCAACTCATCACATCCTGACAATCACTGTGTCACACGCCGATCAGCTCATCATATCCTGACAATCACAGCCCCATCAGCTAATCACATCCTGACAATCAGTGTATCACACACCCATCAGCTCATCACTTCCTGACAATCACTGTATCACACATCGATGAGCTCATCACGTCCTGACAATCACTGTATCACACACCCATCAGCTCATCACTTCCTGACAACCATTGTATCACACACCGATCAGCTCATTACTTCCTGACAATCACTGTATCACACCCCCATCAGCACATCACGTCCTGACAATCACTGTATCGAACACCCATCAGCTCCTCACTTCCTGACAATCACTGTATCACACTCCTGTCAGCTCATCACTTCCTGACAATCAATGTATCACACCCCCATCAGATCATCACTTCCTGACAATCACTGTATCACACCCCCATCAGCACATCACGTCCTAACAATCACTGTATCACATCCCCATCAGCTCATCACATCCTGACAATCACATCCCCATCAGCTCTTCACATCCTGACAATGATTGTATCACACCACAATCAGCTCAGCACATCCTGACAATAATTATATCACACATCCATCCGATCATCACATCCTGACAATCACACTATCACACTCCCATCAGCTCATCACATCCTGACAATCACTGTATCACACCCCCATCAGCACATCACGTCCTTACAATCACTGTATCGAACACCCATCAGCTCCTCACTTCCTGACAATCACTGTATCACACTCCCGTCAGCTCCTCACTTCCTGACAATCACTGTATCACACCCCCATCAGCTCATCACATCCTGACAATCACTTGATCACACCCCCATCTGCACATCTTATCCTGACAATCACAGTATCACACACCCATGAGCTCATCACTTCCTGACAATCACTGTATCACACATCCATCAGCTCATCACTAACTGACAATCACTGTATCACACACCCATCAGCTCATCACTTCCTGACAACCATTGTATCACACACCCAACAGCTCATCACTTCCTGACAATCACTGTATCGCACAACCATCAGCACCTCACTTCCTAACAATCACTGTATCACACTCCGGTCAGCTCATCTCTTCGGGACAATCACTGTATCACACCCTCATCAGCTCATCACTTCCTGACAATCATTGTATCAAACCACAATCAGCTCAGCACATCCTGACAATCACTATATCACACCCCCATCAGCTCATCACATCCTGACAATCACAGTATCACATCCCCATCAGCTCATCACATCCTGACAATCACTATATCACACCCCCATCAGCACATCAAGTGCTGACAATCACTGTATCACATCCCCATCAGCTAATCACATCCTGACAATCACTGTATCACATCCCCATCAGCTCATCACACCCTGTCAATCACTGTATCATACGCCCATCAGCTCATCACATCCTGACAATCACTGTATCACACCCCCATCAGCTCATCACATCCTGACAATTACACCCCATCAGCTTATCACATCCTGACAATCACTGTATCAAACCCACATCCGCTAATCACATCCTGGCAATCACTGTATCACACCTCCATCACCTCATCACATTCTGACAGTCACGGTATCACACACCGATCAGCACATCTCATCCTGACAATCACTGCATCACACCAACATCAGCTCATCACATAGTGACAATCACTGTATCAAACCCAATCAGCACATCACATCCTACAATCTTAGCCCCATCAAATCATCAGATCCTGACAATCACTTTATCACACCCCTATCAGCTCAGCACATCCTGACGATCAAAGTATCACACCCCCTTCAGGTCATCACATTCTGACAATCACTGTATCACAGCCCCATCAGTTCACACATCCTTACAATCACTGTATCACATACCCATAACCTCAAAACATCCTGACAATCACTGTATCACACCACCATCAGCTCATCACATACTTAAAATCACAGTATCCCACCCCCGTCAGCTCATCACATCCTGACAATCAACGTGTCACACCCCCATCAGCTCATCATATACTGACAATCACAACCCCATCAGCTCATCACATCCTGACAATCAGTGCATCGCACACCCATCAGCTCATCACTTCCTGACAATCACTGTATCACACACCCATGATCTAATCACATCCTGACAATCACTGTATCACACACCCATCAGCTCATCACTTCCTGACAATCACTGTATCACACATCCATCAGCTTATCACGTCATGACAATCACTGTATCACAGTCCCGTCAGCTCATCACGTCCTGACAATCACCGTATCACACCCCCATCAGCTCATCACACCCTGTCAATCACTGTATCATACGACCATCAGCTCATCACATCCTGACGATCACTGTATCACACGCCATCAGCTTATCACATCCTGACAATTACACCCCATCAGCTTATCACGTCCTGACAATCACTGTATCACACCCCCATCAGCTCATCACACCCTGTCAATCACTGTATCATACGCCCATCAGCTCATTACATCCTGAAAATCACAGTATCACTCCCCCGTCAGCTTATCACATCCTGACAACCATTGTATCACACACCCACCAGCTCATCACTTCCTGACAATCACTGCATCACAGCCCCATCAGCACATCACGTCCTGACAATCACTGTATCGCACACCCTTCAGCTCCTCACTTCCTGACAATCACTGTATCACACACCAATCAGCTCATTACTTCCTGACGATCACTGTATCACACCCCCATCAGCACATCACGTCCTGACAATAACATCCCCATCAGCTCTTCACATCCTGACAATGATTGTATCACACCACAATCAGCTCAGCATATCCTAACAATCACTATATCACACATCCATCCGATCATCACATCCTGACAATCACTGTATCACACCCTCAACAGAACATCACGTCCTGAAAATCACTGTATCACATGCCCATCAGCTAATCACATCCTGACAATCACTGTATCACATCCCCGTCATCTCATCACACCCTGTCAATCACTGTATCACACGCTCATAAGCTCTTCACATCCCGACAATCACTGTATCACATCTCCATCAGTTGATCACATCCAGGGAATGACTGTATCACACCCGCATCAGCTCATCACACCCTGACATTCACTGTATCACACACCCATCAGCTCATCACTTCCTGACAATCACTGTATCAAACCCAATCAGCACATCACATTCTACAATCATACGCCTTTCAGCTCATCACATCCTGACAATCACTTTATCACACCCCCATCAGCTCATCACATCCTGACAATCACAGTATCACACCCCCTTCAGGTCATCACATCCTGACAATCACTGTATCACACCCCCATCAGCTCATCACATCCTGACAATCACCGTGTCACACCCCCATCAGCTCATCATATCCTGACAATCACAACCCCATCAGCTCATCACATCCTGACAATCAATGTATCACACACCCATCAGCTCATCACTTCCTGACAATCACTGTATCACACACCCATGATCTCATCGCATCCTGACAATCACTGTATCACACACCCATCAGCTCATCACTTCCTGCCAATCACTGTATCACACACCTGTCAGCTCATCACTTCCTGACAATCTCTGTATCACACCCCCATCAGATCATCACTTCCTGACAATCACTGTATCACACCCCCATCAGCACATAACGTCCTGACAATCACTGTATCGCACACCCTTCAGCTCATCACATCCTGACACTCACACACCCATCAGCTCATCACCTCCTGACAATCACTGTATCACACACCCATCAGCTCATCACTTCCTGACAAACATTGTATCACACACCCAACAGCTCATTACTTCCTGACAATCACTGTATCACACACCCATCACCACATCACGTCCTGACAATCACTGTATCGCACACACATCAGCTCCTCGCTTCCTGACAATCACTGTATCACACTCCCGTCAGCTCATCACTTCCTGACAAAAACTGTATCACACCCCCATCAGATCATAACTTCCTGACAATCACTGCATCACACCCCCATCAGCACATCACGTCCTGACAATTACTTTATCGCACACCCATCAGCTCATAACATCCTGACAATCACATCCCCATCAGCTCAGCACATCCTGACAATCAATATATCACACATCCATCCGCTCATCACATCCTGACAATCACAGTATCACACCCCCATCAGCTCATCACATCCTGACAATCACTGTATCACACCACCATCAGCACATCAAGTCCTGACAATCACTGTATCACGTCCCCATCAGCTAATCACTTCCTGACAATCACTGTATCACATCCCCATAAGCTCATCACACCCTGTCAATCAATGTATCACACGCCCATCAGCTCATCACATCCTGACAATCACTGTATCACACCCCCATCAGCTCATCACATTCTGACAATTACACCCCATCAGCTTATCACATCCTGACAATCACTGTACCACACCCCCATCAGCTCATCACATCCTGACAATCACTGTATCACATACCCATCACCTCATGACATCCTGACAATCACTTTATCACACCCCCATCAGCTCATCACATCCTGAAAATCACAGTATCACACCCCCGTCAGCTCATCAATTCGTGACAACGCCCCTTACCCATCAGCTCATCACATCCTGACATTCACTGTATCACATCCCCATCAGCTCATCACATCCTGGGAATGACTGTATCACACCCGCAACAGATCATCACACCCTGACAATCACTGTATCAACCCCCCATCAGCTCATCACATCATGACGATCACTGTATCAAACCCAAAAATCTCATCACATCCTGACAATCACTGTATCACACCCCCATCAGCTCATCACATCCTGACAATCACTTGATCACACCCCCATCTGCACATCTTATCCTGACAATCACTGTATCACACACCCATGAGCTCATCACTTCCTGACAATCACCGTATCACACATCCATCAGCTCATCACTAACTGACAATCACTGTATCACACACCCATCAGCTCATCACTTCCTGACAACCATTGTATCACACACCCAACAGCTCATCACTTCCTGACAATCACTGTATCACACCCCCATCAGCACATCACGTCCTGACAATCACTGTATCGCACAACCATCAGCACCTCACTTCCTAACAATCACTGTATCACACTCCGGTCAGCTCATCTCTTCCGGACAATCACTGTATCACACCCTCATCAGCTCATCACTTCCTGACAATCATTGTATCAAACCACAATCAGCTCAGCACATCCTGACAATCACTATATCACACCCCCATCAGCTCATCACATCCTGACAATCACAGTATCACATCCCCATCAGCTCATCACATCCTAACAATCACTATATCACACCCCCATCAGCACATCACGTGCTAACAATCACTGTATCACATCCCCATCAGCTCATCACACCCTGTCAATCACTGTATCATACGCCCATCAGCTCATCACATCCTGACAATCACTGTATCACACGCCCATCAGCTCATCACATCCTGACAATTACACCCCATCAGCTTATCACATCCTGACAATCACTGTATCAAACCCACATCCGCTAATCACATCCTGGCAATCACTGTATCACACCTCCATCACCTCATCACATTCTGACAGTCACTGTATCACACACCGATCAGTACATCTCATCCTGACAATCACTGCATCACACCAACATCAGCTCATCACATAGTGACAATCACTGTATCACACACCCTTCAGCTCATCATTTCCTGACAATCACTGTATCAAACCCAATCAGCACATCACATCCTACAATCTTAGCCCCATCAAATCATCAGATCCTGACAATCACTTTATCACACCCCTATCAGCTCATCACATCCTGACGATCACAGTATCACACCCCCTTCAGGTCATCACATTCTGACAATCACTGTATCACAGCCCCATCAGTTCACACATCCTTACAATCACTGTATCACATACCCATCACCTCAAAACATCCTGACAATCACTTTATCACACCCCCATCAGCTCATCACATCCTTAAAATCACAGTATCACACCCCAGTCAGCTCATCACATCCTGACAATCACCGTGTCACACCCCCATCAGCTCATCATATACTGACAATCACACCCCCATCAGCTCATCACATTCTGACAATCACTGTATCACACACCCATCAGCTCATCACTTCCTGACAATCACTGTATCACACATCCATCAGCTTATCACGTCATGACAATCACTGTATCACAGTCCCGTCAGCTCATCACTTCCTGACAATCACCGTATCACACCCCCATCAGCTCATCACACCCTGTCAATCACTGTATCATACGCCCATCAGCTCATCACATCCTGACGATCACTGTATCACACGCCCATCAGCTCATCACATCCTGACAATTACACCCCATCAGCTTATCACGTCCTGACAATCACTGTATCACACCCCCATCAGCTCATCACACCCTGTCAATCACTGTATCATACGCCCATCAGCTCATCACATCCTGACAATCACTGTATCACACGCCCATCAGCTTATCACATCCTGACAATTACACCCCATCAGCTCATCACATCCTGACAATCACTATAGCACATACCCATCACCTCATGACATCCTGACAATCACTGTATCACACCCCCATCAGCTCATCACATCCTGAAAATCACAGTATCACACCCCCATCAGCTCATCACATCCTGACAATCAACGTGTCACACCCCCATAAGCTCATCATATCCTGACAATCACAACCCCATCAGCTCATCACATCCTGACAATCAGTGTATCGCACACCCATCAGCTCATCACATCCTGACAATCACTGTATCACACCCCCATCAGCTCATCACATCCTGACAATCACTAAATCACACCTCCATCTCCTCATCACTTCCGGGTTATCGCACCCCCATCAGCTCATCACATCCTGACAATCACTTGATCACACCCCCATCTTCTCATCACATCCTGGCGATCACTTTATCAGACCCCCATCAGCACATCACGTCCTGACAATCACTGTATCACATCCCCATCAGCTAATCACATCCTGACAATCAATGTATCACATCCCCATCTGCTCAATCACACACTGTCAATCACTGTATCACAACCCCATCAGCTCATCACATCCTGACAATTACACCCCATCAACTCATCACATCATGACAATCACTGTATCACACTCCCATCAGCTCAACATATTCTGACAATCACTTTATCACACCCCGATCAGCTCATCACTTCCTGACAATCACTGTATCACACCCCCATCAGCTCATCACAACCTGACAATCACTTTATCACACCCCCATCACCTCATCACATCCTGACAATCACTGTGTCACAACCCCATCAGCTCATCACATCCTGACAATCACTGTATCACACCCCCATCAGCTCATCACAACCTGACAATCACTTTATCACACCCCCATCACCTCATCACATCCTGACAATCACTGTGTCACAACCCCATCAGCTCATCACATCCTGACATTCCCTGTATCACACATCCATCAGCTCATCACATCCTGACAATCAATGTATCACAGGCCCCATCCACTTATCACATCCTGAAAATCACTGTATCACACCTCCATCTCCTCATCTCTTCCGGGTTATCGCACCCCCTTCAGCTCATCACACCCTGACAATCACTGTATCACACCCACATTCGCTTATCACATCCTGACAATCACTGTATCATGCCCCCATCAGCTTATCACTTCCTGGCAGTCACTGTTTCACAACTCCATCTCCTCATCACTTCCTGACAATCACTGTTTCACACCTCCATCAGCACATCACATCCTGAAATTGCTGTATCACCCCCCCCATCAGCTCATCTCTTCCAGACAATCATTGTATCACACCCCCATCAGCACATCACACCCTGACAATCACTGTATCACACCCCGATCAGCTCATCACATCCTGACAATCACTGTATCACTCCCCCATCAGCACATCAGACCCTGACAAACACTGTATCACACCCCCATCAGCTTATCAAATCCTGACAATCAATGTATCACACCCCCATCAACTCATCACATCCTGACAATCAATTTATCACACCCCCATCAGCTCATCACATCCTGACAATCATTGTATCACACCCCCATCAGCACATTACATCCTGATAATCACTGTATCAGACCCCCATCAGCACATTACATCCTGACAATCACTGTGTCACACCCCCATCAGCTCATCACATCCTGACATTCACTGTATCACACCTCCATCAGCTCATCACATCCTGACAATCAGTGTATAACAGCCCCATCCGCTTATCACATCCTGAAAATCACTGTATCACAAATCCATCTCCTCATCACTTCCGGGTTATCGCACCACCTTCAGCTCATCACACCCTGACAATCACTGTATCACACACCCATCAGCTCATCACATTCTGACAATCACTGTATCACACCCCCATTCGCTTTTCACATCCTGACAATCACTGTATCATACCCCCATCCGCTTATCACACCCTGACAGTCACTGTATCACAACTCCATTTCCTCATCACTTCCTGACAATCACTGTTTCACACCCCCATCTGCACATCACATCCTGACAATCACATCCCCATCAGCTCTTCACATCCTGACAATGATTGTATCACACCACAATCAGCTCATCACAACCTGACAACACCCCCACCCCAATCAGCTCATCACATCATGACCATCACTGTGTCACACCCCCATCTGCTCATCATATCCTGAAAATCAGTGTATCACACAACCAACAGCTCATCACTTCCTGACAATCACTGTATCACAAACCCATGATCTCATCACATCCTGACAATCACTGTATCACACACCCATCAGCTCATCACTTCCTGACAATCACTGTATCACACATCCATCAGTTTATCACTTCCTGACAATCACTATATTACACACCCATCAGCTCATCACTTCCTGACAACCATTGTATCACACAGCCATCAGCTCATCACTTCCTGACAATCACTGTATCACACTCCCATCTTTACATCACGTCCTGACAATCACTGTATCGCACACCCATCAGCTCCTCACTTCCTGACAATCTTTGTATCACACTCCCGTCAGTTCATCACTTCCTTACAATCACTGTATCACACCCCCATCAGCTCATCACTTCCTGACAATCACTGTATCACACCCCCATCAGCACATTACGTCCTGACAATCATTGTATTGCACACCCATCAGCTCATCACGTCCTGACACTCACATCCCCATCAGCACTTCACATCCTGACAATCATTGTATCACACCACAATCAGCTCAGCACATCCTGACAATCACTATATCACACCCCCATCAGCTCATCACATCCTGACAATCACAGTATCACACCCCCATCAGCTCATCACAACCTGACAATCACTGTATCACACCCCCATCAGCTCATCACAACCTGTAAATCACTGTATCACACGCCCATCAGCTCATCACATCCTGACAATCACAGTATCACACCCCCATCAGCTCATCACATCCTGACAATTACAGCCTATCAGCTTATCACATCCTGACAATCACTATATCATACCCACATCCCCTCATCACATCCTGACAATCACTGCAACACACCAACATCAGCTCATCACATCCTGACAATCACTGTATCACACCCCCCTCTGATCATCACATCCTGGCAATCACTTTATCACATCCCCATCAGCTCATCACACCCTGACAATCACTGCATCACACCCCCATCATCTCATCACTTCGTGACAACGCCCGCCAACCATCAGCTCATCACATCCTGACAATCACTGTATCACATCCCCATCAGCTGTTCACATCCTGGGAATGACTGTATCACACCAGATTCAGCTCATCACACCCTGACAATCACTGTATCACACACCCATCAGCTCATCACTTCCTGACAATCACTGTATCAAAGCCAATCAGCACATCACATCCTACAATCATACACCGATCAGCTCATCACATCCTGACAATCACTTTATCACACCCCCATCAGCTCATCACATCCTGACAATCTCAGTATCACACCCCATTCAGATCATCACATCCTGACAATCACTGTATCACACCCCCATCAGCTAATCACATCCTGACAATCACTGTATCACATACCCATCACCTCATGACATCCTGACAATCACTGTATCACACCCCCATCAGCTCATCACATACTGAAAATCGCAGTATCACACCCCCGTCAGCTCATCACATCCTGACAATCACCGTGTCGCACCCCCATCAGCTCATCATATCCTGACAATCACAACCCCATCAGCTCATCACATCCTGACAATCAATGTATCACACACCCATCAGCTCATCACTTCCTGACAATCACTGTATCACACACCCATCAACTCATCATATCCTGATAATCACTGCATCACACCCCCATCAGCTCATCACTTCCTGACAATCACTTGATCACACCCCCATCAGCACATCTGATCCTGACAATCACTGTATCACACCCCCATCAGCACATCACATCCTGACAATCACTGTATCACACCCCCATCAGCTCATCAAATCCTGACAATCACTGTATCACACCCCCATCATCTCATCACATCCTGACAATCACTGTATTATACCCACATCAGCTCATCAAATCCTTACAATCATTATATCACACCGCCATCAGCTCATCAAATGCTGAGAATCACTGCATCACACACCCATCAGCTCTTCACACTCTTACAATCACTGAATCACACACCCATCAGTTCATCACATCCTGTCAATCATTGTATCACACCCCATCAGCTCAACTAATCCTGACAATCACTGTATCACACCTCCAACAGCTCATCACATACTGACAGTCACTGTATCACACCCCCATCAGCTCATCACATCCTGACAATCATTGTATCACACCCCCATCACCACATCTAATCTGACAATCACTGTATCACACCCCCATCAGCTCATGACATCCTGACAATCACTGCATCACACCCCAATCAGCACATCTTATCCTGACAATCACTGTATCACACCCCCCTCTGCTCATCACATCCTGGCAATCACTTTATCTCACCCCCATCAGCTCATCACAACCTGACAATCATTGCAGCACACCCCCATCAGCTCATCCCATCCTGACAAACCAGACCCTCCAATCATCTCATCACATCCTGACAATCAATGTATCACATCCCCATCAGCTCATCACATCCTGGGAAAGAGTGCAGCACAACCGCATCAGATCATCAGACCCTGACAATCACTGTATCACACCCCCATCAGCTCATCACATCCTGACAATCAACCCCCATCAGCTCATCACATACTGACAATCGCTGTATCACACCCCCATGAACTCACCACATCATGACAATCACTGTATCACACTCCCATCAACTCAACACATCCTGACAATCACTTTATCACACACCCATCAGCTCATCACATCCTGACAATCACCGTGTCACACCCCCATCAGCTCATCATATCCTGACAATCACAACCCCATCAGCTCATCACATCCTGACAATCAATGTATCACACACCCATCAGCTCATCACTTCCTGACAATCACTGTATCACACACCCATCAACTCATCATATCCTGATAATCACTGCATCACACCCCCATCAGCTCATCACTTCCTGACAATCACTTGATCACACCCCCATCAGCACATCTGATCCTGACAATCACTGTATCACACCCCCATCAGCACATCACATCCTGACAATCATTGTATCACACCCCCATCAGCTCATCAAATCCTGACAATCACTGTATCACACCCCCATCATCTCATCACATCCTGACAATCACTGTATTATACCCACATCAGCTCATCAAATCCTTACAATCATTATATCACACCGCCATCAGCTCATCAAATGCTGAGAATCACTGCATCACACACCCATCAGCTCTTCACACTCTTACAATCACTGAATCACACACCCATCAGTTCATCAAATCCTGACAATCATTGTATCACACCCCCATCAGCACATCTAATCTGACAATCACTGTATCACACCCCCATCAGCTCATGACATCCTGACAATCACTGCATCACACCCCAATCAGCACATCTTATCCTGACAATCACTGTATCACACCCCCCCCTGCTCATCACATCCTGGCAATCACTTTATCTCACCCCCATCAGCTCATCACAACCTGACAATCATTGCAGCACACCCCCATCAGCTCATCCCATCCTGACAAACCAGACCCTCCAATCATCTCATCACATCCTGACAATCAATGTATCACATCCCCATCAGCTCATCACATCCTGGGAAAGAGTGCAGCACAACCGCATCAGCTCATCAGACCCTGACAATCACTGTATCACACCCCCATCAGCTCATCACATCCTGACAATCAACCCCCATCAGCTCATCACATACTGACAATCGCTGTATCACACCCCCATGAACTCACCACATCATGACAATCACTGTATCACACTCCCATCAACTCAACACATCCTGACAATCACTTTATCACACACCCATCAGCTCATCACATCCTGTCAATCACTGTATCACACCCACAACAGAACATCATATCCTGATAGTCACCGTATCACACCCCCATCAGCACATCACATCCTGACAATCACTGTGTCACACCCCCATCAGCTTTTCACATCCTTACATTCACTGCATCTTTCCTACATCAGCTCATCAAATCCTGACAATCACTGTATCACAGCCCAATCCGCTTATCACATCCTGACAATCACTAAATCACACCTCCATCTCCTCATCACTTCCGGGTTATCACACCCCCATCAGCTCATCACATCCTGACAATCACTTGATCACACCCCCATCTTCTCATCACATCCTGGCGATCACTTTATCAGACCCCCATCAGCACATCACGTCCTGACAATCACTGTATCACATCCCCATCAGCTAATCACATCCTGACAATCAATGTATCACATCCCCATCTGCTCAATCACACACTGTCAATCACTGTATCACAACCCCATCAGCTCATCACATCCTGACAATTACACCCCATCAACTCATCACATCATGACAATCACTGTATCACACTCCCATCAGCTCAACATATTCTGACAATCACTTTATCACACCCCCATCAGCTCATCACAACCTGACAATCACTTTATCACACCCCCATCACCTCATCACATCCTGACAATCACTGTGTCACAACCCCATCAGCTCATCACATCCTGACAATCACTGTATCACACCCCCATCAGCACATCACAACCTGACAATCACTTTATCACACCCCCATCACCTCATCACATCCTGACAATCACTGTGTCACAACCCCATCAGCTCATCACATCCTGACATTCCCTGTATCACACATCCATCAGCTCATCACATCCTGACAATCAATGTATCACAGGCCCCATCCACTTATCACATCCTGAAAATCACTGTATCACACCTCCATCTCCTCATCTCTTCCGGGTTATCGCACCCCCTTCAGCTCATCACACCCTGACAATCACTGTATCACACACCCGTCAGCTCATCACATTCTGACAATCACTGTATCACACCCACATTCGCTTATCACATCCTGACAATCACTGTATCATGCCCCCATCAGCTTATCACTTCCTGACAGTCACTGTTTCACAACTCCATCTCCTCATCACTTCCTGACAATCACTGTTTCACACCTCCATCAGCACATCACATCCTGAAATTACTGTATCACCCCCCCCATCAGCTCATCTCTTCCAGACAATCATTGTATCACACCCCTATCAGCACATCACACCCTGACAATCACTGTATCACACCCCGATCAGCTCATCACATCCTGACAATCACTGTATCACTCCCCCATCAGCACATCAGACCCTGACAAACACTGTATCACACCCCCATCAGCTTATCAAATCCTGACAATCAATGTATCACACCCCCATCAACTCATCACATCCTGACAATCAATTTATCACACCCCCATCAGCTCATCACATCCTGACAATCATTGTATCACACCCCCATCAGCACATTACATCCTGATAATCACTGTATCAGACCCCCATCAGCACATTACATCCTGACAATCACTGTGTCACACCCCCATCAGCTCATCACATCCTGACATTCACTGTATCACACCTCCATCAGCTCATCACATCCTGACAATCAGTGTATAACAGCCCCATCCGCTTATCACATCCTGAAAATCACTGTATCACAAATCCATCTCCTCATCACTTCCGGGTTATCGCACCACCTTCAGCTCATCACACCCTGACAATCACTGTATCACACACCCATCAGCTCATCACATTCTGACAATCACTGTATCACACCCCCATTCGCTTTTCACATCCTGACAATCACTGTATCATACCCCCATCCGCTTATCACACCCTGACAGTCACTGTATCACAACTCCATCTCCTCATCACGTCCTGACAATCACTGTTTCACACCCCCATCTGCACATCACATCCTGACAATTACTGTATCACCCCCCCATCAGCTCATCACTTCCTGAGAATCACTGTAACAAACCCCCATCAGCACATCACATCCTGACAATCACTGTATCAAACCCCCCTCTGCTCATCACATACTGGCAATCACTTTACCACACCCCCATCAGCTCATCACATCCTGACAATCACTGTATCAAACCGCCCTCTGCTCATCACATACTGGCAATCACTTTACCACACCCCCATCAGCTCATCACATCCTGACAATCACTGTGTCACACCCCCATCAGCTTTTCACATCCTTACATTCACTGCATCACACCTCCATCAGCTCATCAAATCCTGACAATCACTGTATCACAGCCCAATCCGCTCATCACATCCTGACAATCACTAAATCACACCTCCATCTCCTCATCACTTCCGGGTTATTGCACCCCCATCAGCTCATCACATCCTGACAATCACTGTATCACACCCCCATCAGCTCATCACATCCTGACAATCACTTGATCACACCCCAATCTTCTCATCACAACCTGGCGATCACTTTATCGGACCCCCATCAGCACATCACGTCCTGACAATCACTGTATCACATCCCCATCACCTAATCACATCCTGACAATCACGGTATCACACCCCCATCAGCTCATCACTTCCTGACAATTACACCCCATCAACTCATCACATCATGACAATCACTGTAATACACTCCCATCAACTCAACACATCCTGACAATCACTTTATCACACCCCCATCACCTCATCACATCCTGACAATCACTGTGTCACAACCCCATCAGCTCATCACATCCTGACATTCACTGTATCACACATCCATCAGCTCATCACATCCTGACAATCAATGTATCACAGCCCCATCCGCTTATCACATCCTGAAAATCACTGTATCACACCTCCATCTCCTCATCACTTCCGGGTTATCACACCCCCTTCAGCTCATCACACCCTGACAATCACTGTATCACACCCCCATCCGCTTATCACTTCCTGACAGTCACTGTTTCACAACTCCATCTCCTCATCACTTACGGACAATCACTGTTTCACACCCTCATCAGCACATCACATCCTGAAATTACTGTATCACACCCCCATCAGCTCATCACTTCCAGACAATCACTGTATCACACCCCCATCAGCACATCACATCCTGAAAATCACTGTATCACACCCCCATCAGCTCATCACTTCCTGACAATCACTGTATCATAAACCCATCAGCTCATCACATCCTGACAATCACAGTATCACACCCCCATCAGCTCATCACATGCTGACAATCATTGAATCGCACCCCCATCAGCTCATCACACCCTGACAATCACTGTATCACACACCCATCAGCTCATCACGTTCTGACAATCACTGTATCACACCCCCATTCGCTTATCACATCCTGACAATCACTGTATCATACCCCCATCCGCTTATCACATCCTGACAGTCACTGTATCACAACTCCATTTCCTCATCACTTCCTGACAATCACTGTTTCACACCCCCATCAGCACATCACATCCTGATAATTAATGTATCACCCCCCCATCAGCTCATCACTTCCTGACTATCAATGTATCACACCCCCATCAGCACATCACATCTTGAAAATCACTGTATCACACCCCCATCAGCTCATCACATCCTGACAATCACTGTATCACACCCCCATCAGCTCATCACTCCCTGACAATCACTGTATCACACCCCCATCCGCTCATCACATCCTGACAATCACTGTATCACACCCCGATAAGCACATCAGACCCTGACAATCAATGTATCACACCCCCATCAGCTCATCACATACTGACAATCACTGTATCACACCCCCATCATCTCAACACATCCTGACAATCACTGTATCACATTCCCATCAGCTCATCAAATCCTGACAATCACTGTATCACACCCCCATCAGCTCATCACATTCTGACAATCATTGTATCGCACCCCCATCAGCTCATCACATGCTGACAATCACTGTATCACATCCCCATCAGCTCATCACATCCTGACAATCACACCACCATCAGCACATCACAACCTGACAATCACACCCCAATCAGATCATCACTTCCTGACAATCACTGTATCACACCCATCAGTTCATCACATCCTGACCCTCACTGTTTCACACCATCATCTCATCACATCCTGAAAATCACTGTATCACATTCCCATTAGCTCATCACATGCTGACAATCACTGTATCACAGCCCCATCAGCACAGCACATCCTGGACAATCACTGTATCACACCCCCATCAGCACATCACATCACATCTTGACAATCACTGTATCACACACCCATCAGCTCATCACATCCTGACAATCACACCCCCATCCGCTCATCACATCCTGACAATCACTGTATCACACCCCCATCAGCTCATCACATCCTGACAATCACTGTATCAGACCCCCATCAGCTTATCACAACCTGACAATCACTGTATCACACCCCCATCAGCTCATCACATCCTGACAATCACTGTATCACACCCCAATAAGCTCATCACATTCTGACAATCACTGTATCACACACCCATCAGCTCATCACAACCTGACAATCACTGAATCAGACCCCCATCAGCTCATCACATCCTGACAATCACTGTATCACAGCCCCATCAGCTCATCACAACCTGACAATCACTGTATCACACCCCCATCAGCTCATCGCATCCTGACAATCACTACATCACACCCCCATCAGCTCATCACATCCTGACAATCACTGTATCACACCCACATCAGCTCATCACATCCTGACATTCACTGTATCACTTCCCCATCAGCTCATCAGAACCTGAAAATCACTGTATCACACCCCCATCAGCACATCACATCACATCTTGACAATCACTGTATCACACCCCCATCATCTCATCACATCCTGACAATCACTGAATCACATCCCCATCAGCTCATCACATCCTGACAATCACACCCCCATCAGCTCATCACATCCTGACAATCACTGTATCACACCCCCATCAGCTCATCGCATCCTGACAATCATCGTATCAAACCCCCATCAGCTCATCACAACCTGACAATCACTGTATCACACCCCCATCAGCTCATCGCATCCTGACAATCACAGTATCTCACCCCCATCAGCTCATCACATCCTGACAATCACTGTATCACACCCCCATCAGCTCATCACAACCTGACAATCACTGAATCACACCCCCATCAGCTCATCACATCATGACAGTCACTGTATCACACCCCCATCAGCTCATCACAACCTGACAATCACTGTATCACACCCCCATCAGCTCATCATAACCTGACAATCACTGAATCACACCCCCATCAGCTCATCACATCCTGACAATCACTGTATCACACCCCCATCAGCTCATCACAACCTGACAATCACTGTATCACACCCCCATCAGGTCATCGCATCCTGACAATCACTGTATCTCACCCCCATCAGCTCACCACAACCTGACAATCACTGTATCACACCCCCATCAGCTCATCACATCCTGACAATCACTGTATCACACCCACATCAGCTCATCACATCCTGACATTCACTGTATCACACCCCCATCACCTCATCACAACCTGAGAATCATTGTATCACACCCCCAGCAGCTCCTCACACCCTGACTATCACTGTATCACACCCCCATCCGCTCATCACATCCTGACAATCACTGTATCACACCCTCATCAGCACATCAGACCCTGACAATCACTGTATCACCCACCCATCAGCTCATCACATCCTGACAATCACTGTGTCACACCCCCTTCATCTCATCACATCCTGACAATCACTGTATCACATTCCCATCAGCTCATGACATCCTGACAATCACTGTATCACACCCCCATCAGCTCATCACATCCTGACAATCATTGTATCGCACCCCCATCAGCTCATCACATCCTGACAATCACTGTATCACATCCCCATCAGCTCATCACATCCTGACAATCACACCACCATCAGCTCATCACAACCTGACAATCACACCCCAATCAGCTCATCACATCCTGACAATCACTGTATCACACCCATCAGTTCATCACATCCTGACAATCACTGTTTCACACCATCATCTCATCACATCCTGACAATCACTGTATCACATTCCCATTAGCTCATCACATGCTGACAATCACTGTATCACATCCCCAACAGCTCATCACATCCTGATAATCACTGTATCACACCCCCATCAGCTCATCACATCCTTACAATCACTGTATCACACCCCCATCAGCTCATCACATCCTGACAATCATTGTATCGCACCCCCATCAGCTCATCACATCCTGACAATCACTGTATCACATCCCCATCAGCTCATCACATCCTGACAATCACACCACCATCAGCTCATCACAACCTGACAATCACACCCCAATCAGCTCATCACATCCTGACAATCACTGTATCACACCCATCAGTTCATCACATCCTGACAATCACTGTTTCACACCATCATCTCATCACATCCTGACAATCACTGTATCACATTCCCATTAGCTCATCACATGCTGACAATCACTGTATCACACCCCCATCAGCTCATCACTTCCTGACAATCAATATATCACACCCCCATCAGCTCATCACATCCTGGCAATCACTGTATCACACCCCCATCAGCTCATCACATCCTGATAATCACTGAATCACACCCCCATCAGCACATCACATCCTGGACAATCACTGTATCACACCCCCATCAGCACATCACATCCTGACAATCACTGTATCACACCCCCATCAGCTCATCACAACCTGACAATCACTGAATCAGACCCCCATCAGCTCATCATATCCTGACAATCACTGTATCACAGCCCCATCAGCTCATCACAACCTGACAATCACTGTATCACACCCCCATCAGCTCATCGCATCCTGACAATCACTACATCACACCCCCATCAGCTCATCACATCCTGACAATCACTGTATCACACCCACATCAGCTCATCACATCCTGACATTCACTGTATCACTTCCCCATCAGCTCATCAGAACCTGAAAATCACTGTATCACACCCCCATCAGCACATCACATCACATCTTGACAATCACTGTATCACACCCCCATCAGCTCATCACATCCTGACAATCACTGAATCACATCCCCATCAGCTCATCACATCCTGACAATCACACCCCCATGAGCTCATCACATCCTGACAATCACTGTATCACACCCCCATCAGCTCATCGCATCCTGACAATCATCGTATCAAACCCCCATCAGCTCATCACAACCTGACAATCACTGTATCACACCCCCATCAGCTCATCGCATCCTGACAATCACAGTATCTCACCCCCATCAGCTCATCACATCCTGACAATCACTGTATCACACCCCCATCAGCTCATCACAACCTGACAATCACTGAATCACACCCCCATCAGCTCATCACATCATGACAGTCACTGTATCACACCCCCATCAGCTCATCACAACCTGACAATCACTGTATCACACCCCCATCAGCTCATCATAACCTGACAATCACTGAATCACACCCCCATCAGCTCATCACATCCTGACAATCACTGTATCACACCCCCATCAGCTCATCACAACCTGACAATCACTGTATCACACCCCCATCAGGTCATCGCATCCTGACAATCACTGTATCTCACCCCCATCAGCTCACCACAACCTGACAATCACTGTATCACACCCCCATCAGCTCATCACATCCTGACAATCACTGTATCACACCCACATCAGCTCATCACATCCTGACATTCACTGTATCACACCCCCATCACCTCATCACAACCTGAGAATCATTGTATCACACCCCCAGCAGCTCCTCACACCCTGACTATCACTGTATCACACCCCCATCCGCTCATCACATCCTGACAATCACTGTATCACACCCTCATCAGCACATCAGACCCTGACAATCACTGTATCACCCACCCATCAGCTCATCACATCCTGACAATCACTGTGTCACACCCCCTTCATCTCATCACATCCTGACAATCACTGTATCACATTCCCATCAGCTCATGACATCCTGACAATCACTGTATCACACCCCCATCAGCTCATCACATCCTGACAATCATTGTATCGCACCCCCATCAGCTCATCACATCCTGACAATCACTGTATCACATCCCCATCAGCTCATCACATCCTGACAATCACACCACCATCAGCTCATCACAACCTGACAATCACACCCCAATCAGCTCATCACATCCTGACAATCACTGTATCACACCCATCAGTTCATCACATCCTGACAATCACTGTTTCACACCATCATCTCATCACATCCTGACAATCACTGTATCACATTCCCATTAGCTCATCACATGCTGACAATCACTGTATCACATCCCCATCAGCTCATCACATCCTGATAATCACTGTATCACACCCCCATCAGCTCATCACATCCTTACAATCACTGTATCACACCCCCATCAGCTCATCACATCCTGACAATCATTGTATCGCACCCCCATCAGCTCATCACATCCTGACAATCACTGTATCACATCCCCATCAGCTCATCACATCCTGACAATCACACCACCATCAGCTCATCACAACCTGACAATCACACCCCAATCAGCTCATCACATCCTGACAATCACTGTTTCACACCATCATCTCATCACATCCTGACAATCACTGTATCACATTCCCATTAGCTCATCACATGCTGACAATCACTGTATCACACCCCCATCAGCTCATCACTTCCTGACAATCAATATATCACACCCCCATCAGCTCATCACATCCTGGCAATCACTGTATCACACCCCCATCAGCTCATCACATCCTGATAATCACTGAATCACACCCCCATCAGCACATCACATCCTGGACAATCACTGTATCACACCCCCATCAGCACATCACATCCTGACAATCACTGTATCACACCCCCATCAGCTCATCACATCCTGACAATCACTGTATCACACCCCCATCAGCTCATCACATCCTGACAATCACTGTATCACACCCCCATCAGCTCATCACATCCTGACAATCAGTGATTGACATGCTGATCAACTAAAACTCTTTTGTCTACCGAATAGGCACCAGCAGATTGCGCTCATAAGGTTGCCCAGCATCAATCCCAGATCCAGATCATGTCCAACGCGGAAGCTTAGGAAGAACCATCGCTGCAATTACGCACTTCCAGCTCTGAGACACACATCTCCGTCGGGCACTTTTGTAGATTAGGCTTGGGCTCACTTTCTGGGGAACACCTCAGTGACACGCACCCTGCGGCAGTCGGAAGCAAGGGCAGCCCAGTTCTCCGGAACTCGGAGGGCTGCTGGAGACCATCCACCCGCTCATTCTTAGTCAGATGATGACCTTCTGCAGGTGGCTGCCAACTCAATGCTCCAGATACAATGACAGGCGTGGAACATCAGGCAGGGATTTGACAGTCACTCAGCTGACTACAGCGAAGGATGGAGGAGTCCATCCGCATTCTGTCTGATGTTGTGGCTCTGACATGCAAGCACCTCCAGGTCACCGTGAGAAGGCTGGCGACTACCATGGAGACCGTGGTCCAGCAGATTTTGCCAGATTTGTGCTTAACCCTGGACTCATTGGCCACACACCCTGGGTGGGCACCCTCAAGATGTAGGCAACAGCGGGACGCGGCACCTTGACTTCCCTCCAGGTGCACGGCCTACTCAAGGAGTTGGGCCGGGGCCCTCAAGCACCCACAGGGAGGAGGAGTGTCATCCAGACACCCTGGGAGCCTCCTCTCAGGACACTCCAAGGATGTCCAACTGCTCAGATTCCCCTCTGCCTGTGACCCCATCCACTCCAGCTGCTCAGGCTGAGGAGGGTGTAACTTCCCCTGAGCAGGTCAGGCTTTGGCTCTCCAGACCTCGGGCCACCAGAGGACGTCTGCCCAGGTCATCACAGGCATCAGGAAGTAGCAGTCAGCAGGCTGCCTCCTCCTTTGCTGCAGATGTCAGGGCTGCACCCAGTGTAGAGGTAGGGTTAGGAGAATTAAGAAATATTGAAATTGTTTTTTGATTATGGGTGTGCATAATCTGTATAAATATTGCACTCTTGTAAACACATTGAATGTTTATGTGAATGGCTTGGTTAACTGAAGGCGCTGTGATTATGTACATTTGAATCCTCGTCGATGTTTAACCACCCTCCCACTCAGTGAAAATCTCATTTTGTGAGATTCACATTCATGTGATGACAACTCACTGAAGGTACTTTCTGCACCCTTGTGTGATGTCAGGGAGAGGTGTTATAATCTTTTTTGGAAGCCTGTGATTAAAGAACTTGTAACCTTCTTCCCCACGACACACTGTTGTGTGAGGGCAGCTCAGCAGCCTTGAGGGGTTAGTGGCGACTGTGTCCCCTCAGTGGTGTGACAAGACCTGGGAGGGAGGATGATTTCCCCGACCATGCCGTTATCTCACTGATCACTGTAGTTCCTCATTAATGTGGCGACAACTGCTTCAAGTAAGTTTTCATTGAGAGGACGCTCACTTCCCAGATCGAGTGCGTACAGGGTGCACTGCGGGCCTGCTTAGAGACCATTGCCTGGTGAATCATGAGGCTAGAAAGCACAAGTGTGAATGCTAAGCTTGCTCTTGATGTGACTGGTTGGACATCCCTTGAGATGAATGGGAATGGCATTGAGGGCCAGGAGGAATGTGACCATCTCCCACTGCCTTCATTTTACTCCTCCTGGAATCTTGCAGCAATTTAAAGCATCATGGACACATCTTCCACATCTTGCTTCCTCTATGGTTTCATTGCCTTAAAACAGAACCTCATCACTCTCTTGAGGTTTCTGGGCCTCCTGCTTGTCATCCTACGAAGAGCTCTCATCCTCCTCAATTTCACACTCTGGCAAGGGATCATCCCTTTGCAGTGTGATGTTTGAAGGGTGCAACACAGTGCTGATGCGTGAAATCCTATTGGGTAGTGCACCACCCAAGCGGTCCAAACATCTGAAGCGCAGCTTCAAAATCCCAATAGTCTACTCTGTAAGGAAGCGTGTGGAGCTGTGAGCAGCATGGTACCTCAGCTCAGAACAACTCTGAGGGCAACGCATCAGTGTCATCAGCTGGAGATTCATTGGGTCCCCCTTATCTCCAAGCAGCAATCCCTGCAGGCCCTTTGAAAACCCCAGGCACCTGGGAGTGACTCAGAATGTTTGAGTCATGGGAACTCCCAGGGTACCTGGCTCAAACGTGAATTATGTGCTTTTGAGGATCACGCACCAGTTGATGGAATGAAAACCTTTATGGTTTATAAACATTAGGGGCTGCTGCCATGGAGCCCTTAAAACTACATGAGTACAGCCAATTGCAGCCTGCATTCTTGGGAAGCCTGAGATAGCTGCGAAGCCAGTGAATCTCGCAGCCTGGTTATCTTTGTCCAGAGTAAACCTCACATAGTGACGTGCCTTGTTGTAAAGGACACCCTGACCTCCTTCATGCCTGTATGTGTTGCAGGCTGCGAGATGCCGCACAGGTCCTCTGTTAATCCCTGGAAAGATTCACAGGCAAAAAAATTGAGCGCAGCTGTCACATTCGAAGCCACTGGCAGGGGATTGCCTCCAACTCCATGAGGCATCAGATCTTCACGAAGGGTGCAGCAGATGTAACCTACCATAGATCAGGACAATTGCAGACCTGCCCAGCATTGTGTCTCGCTCATTTGTAAATAGGAGAGTCTTCTTTGGTATACCGTAGGTCTGGCAGTTCGCCTCTGTTGTCTGGGTCTCTCCTCCTGATCCCTTGTTCTTTCTCTGGTTCCCCTTGACCCTGGAGTTCAGGGGGGACCCCCTCTTGGAGCTGCACTTGGTGCTTCTCTCCCTCCTCCTCTGCCTCCTTGACATTAGGACTCTCAAAAAAGCAGCATTGAGCTCTGGATCCATTTTTGCTTTTACCTCCCCTCTGAAATGAAAGATTGAAGACATTCTTGAGTAACAAGTCAGATACTGAAGCACACAATCTGTTATCCACAGCAACTGTAATGGTCTATGGTGTTTTCTGCCCCGCTTGCATTGTCGCTGATGCTGTCTTGTCTCTGAGTTGCTACCACACACATTGAGATGACCAAAATGTCATCCCAGAAACATACCACTGAGGGGTTCAGATGTTATGAGAAGTGTTGAATGGCAAGTGCTACCTAACCTGGCTCAGTGCTCCAGTCTCTGATCTGGCATACTAATTAATAAGTAGCTGATGATTAATGATTGGATGCTCTTTGGCCTGTTATTGGTACCAATTCTGGAGAGCACATGATGGGCCTCCATTGATGGAATGCCATATATGCTACATCTGTGCCTCTTTACTGATTGCCTGCATGACCAAATTTCAGATTCCACTGTGTTAATGTTAAGATGACTGTGATGTAAAGCCATTGATGTCTGAGTATCGCTGTTACAGTGCTTATAAAGGCATTGGCTTCCAATGGCATTCTTCGCAAAGAGGTCTTCCTCCTTTCTCTGTAGTAAGACCCTAGTTCACCCTTGCAATACCAAGATGTTAGAAGACACCCCCAGAAAGGGCCTCTAACTCCAACAGTGTGCTCCTCCACAGAGCCGCAGACTCTTCCCATTCATTCAGATTTGCTCCTACTTTTGATTTATAACTGAGCTAGATAGAGCAAGATGGTGGTTCTGCACTACGATTACGAGACCAGCTTCGACACTCCCTCTCTCACTGTCTGTGTCCCAAAAATCTACCTGGAACCTCATGATGTGCAGGTAGATCTCCCTCCTAGTATTCTCCAGCCTCCCCCAGTGATAGTGAATCCCATAGTTGTTGTGGTCGATATTCCTAATACAAGCTGCAGATGCCTCCCATCACCATCAGCATCCCATTTGCAGCCCAGTGCAGAGACAGACAAGCCCATGGACGGTGACTGTGAGACAGCCCTGCACACTTTATTCCTGCTGAGCAGACAGCTCTTGCCCCTCTCTGGAGTAGGAGTACACCGTGCTCCCAATGACTACCTCTGCATCATGCCTCCTGCACCCCTTGACTGTCTCTACTCTCTGACTGTGAGGCCCACTGAGCCCCAGGAGTGTCTCTACTCCCTGACTCCTGACTGCAAGTCCTAGACCAAGGACTTTGACTTTCACAGAGTTCCCCATTGCCCTCATGACTGAAGACAACACTGTCTCCCTCCCCAACCTACCATCCAACCCCACCTTATAAGTCTCTGTGTGACTCATTCCTCTTGTGACACACTAACAATGCCCCACTTTCCTATTCCAGAGTCTGCATGAATCCCCTTCTATTCATACATGTAGTATCCCTTTGAACCCCTTGTTTGTCGGCATTTCAGTTACCCTTGTCAGGCTCCAGCTTCTCACCCCTCAGTCTACCCTCTGTCTTCATTTGTTCCCCCTCCTCCTCCACCTCCTTGCAAGGCCTTCCTTCTCTATTATCCACATGCCCCGTGTGTTCCCCCTTCTCCCCAAATCCCTTGCAAAGTCTTCCTTCCCCACTGCAACATTCCCCCCTGTGTGTTCCACCATGCCCCCGCCCCCCCAACCCCCACCACAATTCCATGCACAGTGCTGTACTCCTGGACATGGTGACACCCACCAGGAGCAGGTCACCCTCACGCCCGCACCCCGGTCGCAGTACTGGTCAGTGTTTGAAAGTTGAGCCCTGCCTGAGTACCGCTGCACAGTGGTGTCCTTGTGATGATGGAGGCAACAGCCGGGGGGGCAGAGCAACCCTACATCCCCAGCTGGCGCACTGAGACCAGCACAGTGCTGTGGCACGCAGGCTATGTACGTTGCACTCACCTTGAAGTCACGAGCTAAGTGAGGTCCGGCCTGTGTACACCACTCTTTCTCAAACGAGATTCAGGCCGACGTGATTTGCCGCTGGCGTGACGCAAGATTGGAAGCCAGCACATGATTCCGACAAGCAGCTGTTTTAATGAGCATTCATGAGACGGTAATGAATGCAAATGGAGCTCGTGCCACTAGTCAGTGGGATACATGACCCACTATTAACCTGCCATTGGTAGAATCGCAAACTATTTTTCTGGGTTTTTGACTTTTTGCCTCCTGCTAGATTCTCTGCCCCTGCCCACCATGAAATCCGCCACAGGCAAGATGGGAAAATTACAGCCACTATTCCTGTGTTAAGAGCTTAAAAATCACTGCATAAAAATATAGAAACAAGCGAGGTTAATTTGGATTGATATTGGAACACATCTCAAGCATTTATTGACTAGATAAATGTTCACAATGTTCATATATCAAAGCAATCCTCAGCAATTATCAATAATAGTGAATTATAAGGGATAATCAAAAGGGAGGAGTTTAAACAAGGAGCCAGCACCCATAGCCGCTAGGGATGATGTAATTTACTTCAGTGGGGTATAATGGATAGAGGCTTTTATACAAGAATCAGAAGCATTGCTGAAGTGTAAACCTTAAATCAATGCCTCTCAAGCTAACAATATCATATCTGGGTAGAAATAACCTAACTGATAATTATTTAAAAGCTTACCCGGGAGAATATCTCTTGATGATTATCTTCCTCGGGGAAAAGTGGTTCGCTTGCTCAGACCCAAAACAAGTGTCAGCAGGAAGTGACTATTTTGAACTCAAGTGAGAGTTATTATTGAGGAAGGGCTCCTGATCTGGGTGTGGCCCCCAAAAAGTGATTAGGGTTATGATTCACTTAAGTATAAACTATTAATTTCAGTTAATTCCTCTAGGTCTGCTCTCTGCTAATATTCTTATTGATTCACTTACTATTACACATACGCTGATTAAAATTTTATTAATTAAGCTAAGCTCTAAATTTAACACAGCACTGTATCATTTCCCAGTGTTAGTTTAAACCACTTATGTAGCTTAGAGGGGAAAAAAGTTCTTAAAAACCCACCAACCAATCACCTACCTGCTTTCCTTTGACATCATTTCTTGTTTTTGTGAAAAACACTCTGCAAGTTCCACTCGCTCCCCTCTCTGATTTATCAGCCATCGCTGCTTCTGCCAAGTCTCACTGTCTCCTTCTCCCTTACTCCAACTGATCCTTGCTCTGTAAAAAACCAGAACATCACCTATTAATTCTCTGCACCAAATTCCCTCACTCAACAAATTCCTTGAGTTAAAAGCTCTGTCGAAACACTGCTCCATCGAGCTGGGCAGCATGCTATTAACTTCCTAGGAACCAGCAGGAATGGTCCTGTGCATGGAAACACTGGGTTGTTGTCGTCCTTGGTAACACCAAGTATAGTCCTGGCTCTGCTAACATGTACCTGTACTTGATAACACCTTAAATTGTGATATCCTTGATAAAACTAGGAATCATCCTGTCCTGGCTTACACTGGGAATGGCACTGCATTTGGTAACGCTGGAGATAGCTTGGCATGTGCTAACATTGAGAATAGTGTTGTCTTGGCAACTCTGGGTAATGGTCATGTCCTGGGCAAAACTGCGCATGTTCCTTCCCTGGGCAACACTCATATGTTTCTGTGCTTGGTAACACTAGGGGATTATCCTCTCCTTGTTATTGCTAGGAAACCACCTGTCCTTGGTAACACTGGGAACGGGCCCATCCTTTCTAACACTGGGAATGATTGTGTCATTGGTAGCACTAGGAAATGCTCCTGTCCTTGGGAACACTAGGAATGGTCCTGCCCTTGATGACATTTGTGATTGTCCTGTCATTTTAAATTATAGGAATAATCCTATCTTGGTAACATTGGGATGGTCCAGTGATTGGTAGCATTAAGGGATACCATTCCCAGTGTTAACTAGGACAGGATGATTCTCAGTTTTATCAAGGACAGCACCATTAAAGGTGATAACAAATACAGGCACATGTTACTTTTGCAAATTTGAGTATGGACCTCTCCGTGGTCACACTGAGAATGGTCCTGTCTTTGGTAACATTGGGGAAAATTTGCGTCTTTGGTTATGTTGGGAATGCCACCCATCCTTGGTAATACTGGGCAATGATCCTGTCCTTGGTAAGATTGGGAATGGTTCTGTCCTTGGTAATTGTTTGAATGTGCCTTTCCTTGGCATCACTGCAAATGTTCACATCCTTGATAAAACTTGGGAATATTCCTGCCTTTGCTAACAATGAGAAATAACCCATTTTTGGTAACACTGGGGAGAGTCCTGTCCTTGTTAAAACTGAAGGATAGTCTGTTCCTGGTAACACTGGGGAAACCTTGTGTCCTTCGTAAAGTCAGGAATGCCCCCTTTCCTTTGTAGCACTAAGGAAAGATCATGTCCTTGGTAAACAGTAGGAATAATCCTCCCTTTGGCAAAGTGGAGAATGAACCTTTACTTGATAATACTGGGAATAGTCCTGTCCTTTAGGACATGGGAAAGCATCCTGTCCTTCGTAAAATTGGGGAGTTCTCCTGTCCTTGGTAATACTGGGAAACTCCTTTCATTTCCAACTATGGGAAAGATTGTGCCTGGTAACACTGTGGTTACTGTGGCAGGAGGGAGGAGGTGGTGATTCCCCCCTTCCTAATTATGGGAATGTACCTCTCCCTGGTAGCACTGAGAATGGTTCTGCTCTAGGTAATATTGGGAAGCTCCAGTCCTTGGTAACATCACAAATGGTCCTGCCTTGGAAATTTTGGGAAATTCTCCTGTCTTTGGCAATACTGAAATGTTCTGCACTTACCAACATTGGGAATGATCAATTCACTTGTCATAGGTAAGGCTAGGATGTAAAAAGTAAAAGATTAGTGAAGACAAATGTAGACCCCTTGCAGTCCAAAATGGGAGAATTTGTAATAGAGAACAAGGGAATGGCAGAGCAATTAAACAACTATTTTTGTTCTGTTTTCACGAGGAAGACACAAATAACTTTCCAGAAGTACTAGGGAGCCAAGGGAGTGAGAAGTAGGAATTGAAGGAAATTAGTGTTATTAAAATATAGTGCTGGAGATTTTAATGGAACTGAAAGCTAATAAATCCCTAGGGCCTGATAATTTACACCCTAGGGCACTAAAGGAGGTGGGCATGGAAGTAATGGATGCGTTGGTTGTCATCCTCCAAAATTCTGTAGATTCTGGAACAGTCCCGGCAGATTGGAGGGTCGCAAACGTAACCCCAACTACTCAAAAAAGGAAGGAGGGAGAAAACAGTGAATTACAGACCAGTTATCTTAACCTCAGTAATAGGGAAAATGCTAGAGTCTATTGTAAAGGATGTGATAACAGGACATTTAGGAAATATCAACAGGAGTAAACAAAGTCAACATGGATTTATGAAATGGAAATCATGTTTGACAAACCTACTGGAGTTCTTTGAGGATGTAACTGGCAGAATAGATAAGGGAGAACCAGTGGATATCGTGTATTTGGATTTTTAGAAAGTTTTTGATAAAGCGCATGTAAGAGGTTAATATGTAAAATTAAAGCACATGGGATTGGGGGTAATATATTGGCATGGATTGAGAATTGGTTAGCAGACAGGAAACAGACAGTAGGAATAAATGGGCCTTTTTCAGAGTGGCAGGCGGTAACTAGTGGAGTATCACAGGGATCAATGTTTGGGCCCCAGCTGTTCACAATATATAACAATGATTTGGGTGAGGGACCAAATTTAATATTTCCAAGTTTGCTGATGACACAAAACCAGGTGGGAATGGGAGCAATGAGGAGAATGTTAAGAGGCTTCAAGGCAATTTAGACAGATTGAGTGAGTGGGCAAATACATGGCAGATGCAGTATAACATGGATAAGTGTGAATTTATCCATGTTGGTAGGAAAAACAGAATGGCAGAGTAACATTTAAATGATCATAGATTGGGAAGTGTTGATGTACAAAGGGACCTGGCATCCTTGTATGATAATTACTGAAAGCAAACATACAGGTGCAGCAAACAGTTAAGAAGGCGAATGGTATGTTGGCCTTCACTGCGAGAGGACTTGGGTACAGGAGCAAGGATGTCTTACTGCTGCTGTAAAGGGCCTTGGTGAGACCACACATGGAGTATTGGGAAGCTCCTGTCCACGTAACATCACAAATGGTTCTGCCTTGGAAGCTTTGGGGAATGATCCCACCTTTGGTCACACTGGATTGTGCTGCACTTGTTAACACTGGGAAAGGTCCAGTCTGTGTTAATACTCCAAATAATCCTGTTCTTGGTAGCATTAGAATGCACCTGATTTGGAAACTTTGGACAAGTTCCTATCCCTGGTAACATTAGGAATAACCTTTTCCTTGTGAACATGGGATTGGTCCTTGATAACTATAACTATTCTGTCCTTGGTAATACTTGGAATGGCCCTGCACACAATAACACTGGTGATGGTCTTCACCTTGGTAATATTGGAAATGACCTCTTCTTGGAAACACTGGAGAATCGATTTGTCTTTAATAAAACTGATAATGGGCCTGTCCTTGGAAACAATGGGGAATATCCTAAACTTGGTAACACTGGAAATGTTCCTGTCCTTGGAAATGCTGGTAGCGTTGGGAAAATTAGTAAAATTTGGGATGGTCCTGTGCTGGATAACACTGTGGAAGGTTCTGTGCTTTGTTCAGAGGGAAGTCTGGCATTTCTGGGGTAGATGTTAATATGACTGGCAGGGGTGTTACTAAGGTGCTAGCTGCCTTTGGAAATCTGACTGTTGGCCCTGTCCTTGTAACACAGGAAATGTTCCTCCCCTTGGTAATACCGAGAAAATGTCCTGCTCTTGATAAACTAGGGGTATTCCTGACTTTGGTAAAGTGGAGAATAGTCCTTTCCTTGACAAGACAAGGGCTGGTTCTGTCCTTGACATCAGGAATTGCCCTGTCCTTTGTAACCATGGGAAGGTTCTGTCCTTGGTAACACTCAGTAAGTTACTTTCGTTGATAACATTGGGAATCATCCTATCCATGGTAACTATGGGAAAAACTCTGTCCTCATGAATGGTCCTGTCATTGGCAACACTGGGGGATGGTCCATTTTTTTGCTAACACTGGGAAAGCACATCTCCTTGGAGTCACTTGGTACGGTCCTTGATAGTGCTGGGGTGCTCCTGTCCTTGCTAACATCAGGAATGGCTCTGCCTTGTAATCTCTGAGAAAGCCCCTGTCTTTGGTAACACTGGGAATTGTCCTGCACATGTTAACAATGGAAAGGTGTGTCCTTGTTCACATCTGGAATGATCCTGTCCTTGGTAACACTGAGAATGGGGTTGTTGTTGCCCTTGATAAACCCGGGTGATAGTCCTGTTCCTTGTAAAACTGGGAATGCCTTTGCCCTTGGCAATGGAGCCTATGCTTGGTGCTAATGTACATAATCCTATCTTTTTTATCACTGTAGACAGTCCTGTCCTTGGAAACATTGGGAGTGGCCCTCTGCTTGGTAACACTGTGGGTGGTAAAGAATAGTCTGTAGATATCACTGGGGATGGTCCTGCTCTTGATAACACTGGGAATCATCCTGCAACATTGTAAATTCTCCTGTTTTTGTATCATTGGGAATAGCCCTGTTCCTGCCCTTGTACTCTCCTTTGATAACACAATGAATGATCCTGTCCTTTGTAAAACTTGGAATGGTCTTGTCTTTGGTAACACTAGAATTCCCCACATCCTTGGTGATACCCTTATGTTGCCCCTGATCTTGCTAACACTGGGAAATGATCCTGTGCTTATAAAGAGGGGATGCTCCTGTCCTCAGAAACCATAGGTATTACTATATCCTGTCCCACTATATCCTCTGTAACACCAGGACTGGGTGCTCCTGGGTAACATCAGGATTGATCCTGTGTTTGGTAATACTAGGAAAGACCCTGTCCTAGATGACAGTGGGGGTGATTCAGCCAGGAATAACACTGCAAATGGTTTTGTTTTGGTTTGGTAGTACTGTTCACAGGGCACTGGGCTGGATGTCATCATGACTGACAGTGGTGCCACTAAGGTGCTATTTATCTTTGGTAACACTGAAGATGGTTCAATCTTGTAATGTCGAAAATGGACTTGCCCTCAGTAACATCAGGAATGGCCAGTCCTAGGTAAAGTCAGGATTGATCCTGTCCTCTGTACCACTCAGAATGATTTCATTGATTTTGTTCTTCTGTGTGGACCCTTAATTCGTAAGGAAATACCTTGGTTACCTGTCATATGCAACTAAAAACTGCTCATACCAGGAAAGGAATACGAGAAGGCCCCTCTAAGAGATTGAGTTCAGTACTGAGTTAAACCAGGATGGTGTAAGAAACATTGGGCGGAATGATCCCAGGTTCGCACAAAGTGCGGTAGTGGGTGGGAAAAATGACTTTTTACCCTCTGGATTTCACACCTTATCATCCCATTCCCCATCTCATTAGTTATCCATTCAAGGAGAACACGCAGGCTCAGATTTGCCCGCCACGCAGTGAACTCAGTGCTTCCTCGCTCCAGGCACCATACTTAAGGCGCAGCAGAGCACATGCCAACTTCATGTCTTCAGAGCAGGACTGCTCCAGATGGCCCAGAAAGAAGGCAGCAGCCTCTAAATTTAGCAATGCCTCTCCAGGGCACCTGCTGGATGCAGTGGAAGGTCACCACAAAGTCCTCTATCACCACGCTGGGCAAAGGCCAGCAAGGAAGGTCACCAATCAAGCAGGGAGGCAGTGCCAGTGGTGGTCAGTGCCAACGCCCTGCAAAAGAGGACAGCCACCCAGTGCATGAAGAGAATGAATGATCTCATCTGTTCACCAGGGTCAGTCACTCTTCTCATCACTCTCAATTCACACACTCACTAATCCATCACACATCCACAGGGATCTCACACCTGAAGGGACAACACCACTAACTTTCACACACACCCTCACATCTCCATCAGGCTCATATCCTCTTGAACTCGCATCCTCATCCTGTCCATGGCTCTGCTCACCACACAAACATTCCACACAGTGCCATGTGTCCTGCTCACACTCTCTCCATCTGTTTTCATGCAGGAGAAGCTGCCTCACATCAGCAGGGAGAGGTCCCAGACCAGGGGTGGAGTGGCCCACGAGTGAACTTTTGAGGAGCATCCATCGCACTGACTGGTGGGGATGTGGACCATGCCTGTGGTGACGGTGAGGTCAGTGATGAATACCCTCGTGAGGATCCTGCTCCACATCATCTCTCTCTCAACACAATGTGAGTGTTCTCTCTCCTGCTTTTGACTCTGCTGCCATGCACTAATTATCTCTACTTTGGTTCACAGGGAGCTCTGCCAAGTGACTGACACCCTCAGCCAGCCAGTCCCTCAGCTCCATCCACATCCTCACCTCCAGCCAAGAGGACACCTCCTCCATTGAAGAGCTGGAAATAAGCAGCCTGGAAGACCCACCACAGCGTTTACCCACACCCTGCACCAGTGCAGAGACACACACCTCGATGGGACCCAGATATAGAGCATGCTCGGTTTCACAACCTGGTAGTCACCACATGGACACATGTCTGCAGCAGGAGGAGGCAGGTTCAGCCGAGCTCCCCAGCACTTGGAGGACTGCTGGGGAAGAGGCATCTGTGAATCTGAGTCAGCTGAGGAGCCTCTGGATTTGGCCTTCAAACTCATCCTGGATAGTCAGCAGAAGGTGGGGGGACTTCATGCAGAGCTGTTGGAAGCCCTCGACGTAGCAGTACATGAGTCAGAGGAGTGCATCCACCTGCTGTCTGATGAAGTGGTGCCCACATGTGCGCATATGGAGGTCTCCGTGGGAAGGAGGCAGATGCCATGGAAACCCTGGTCCAGCAGAACGCAGAGATGCACACAGACCTGCTCTCCACCATGGGATCCATGGGTGAGTTCCTGCAGTGGTGACACGAGAGGGAAACGGGGCTCCTCGACTTCCCTCCAGGTTCTCCTTCCCCTCAAGGTATCAGGCTGGGGCTCCTGGGCATCCAAAGGGAGGAGGAGCGGCAGCTGAACACCCCTGGGTCATCCACTTAGGAATTGCAGATGCCCCCCCTCCGAGTCCTGTGACTCCCCCTCAACCTTGTCCTCTGTCACTGCAGAGGGAGCAGCTTTTTTTTCATTTATGGGATGTGGGCTTCGCTGATTGGCCAGCATTTATTGCCCATCCCTAATTGCTCTTGAGAAGGTGGTGGTGAGCTGCCTGCTTGAACTGCAGCAGTCCATGTGGTGTAGGTACACCCACAGTGCTGTTTGGGAGGGAGTTCCAGGGTTTTGACCCAGAGCTAGTGAAAGAACGGCGATATATTTCCAAGTCAGGATGGTGAGTGGCTTGGAGAGGAACTTCCAGGTGGTGGTGTTCCCATGTGTCTGCTGCCCTTGTCCTTCTAGATAGTAGCAGTCATGGGTTTGGAAGGTGCTGTCTAAGGAGCCTTAGTGAATTCCTGCAGTGCATCTTGTAGACGGTGCACACTGCTGCCACTATGCATCAGTGGTGGAGGGAGTGAATGTTTGTGGATGTGGTGCCAATCAAGCGGGGCTGCTTTGTCCTGGATGGTGTCAAGCTTCTTGAGTGTTGTGGGAGCTGCACTCATCCAGGCAAGTGGAGAGTATTCCATCACACTCCTGACTTGTGCCTTGTAAATGGTGGACAGGATTTGGGGAGTCGGGAGGTGAGTTATTTGTCACAGTATTCCTAGCCTCTGACCTGCTTTTGTAGCCACAGTATTTATATGGCTAGTCCAGTTCAGCTTCTGATCAATGGTAACCCCCAGGATGTTGATAGTGGGAGATTTAGTGATTGTAATGCTATTGAATGTCAAGGGATGATGGTTAGATTCTCTTTTGTTGGAGGTGGTCATTGCCTGTCATTTGTGTGGCACGAATGTTACTTACCACTTGTCAGCCCAAGCCTGGATATTGTCCAGGTCTTGCTGCATTTGGACATGGACTGCTTCAATATCTGAGGAGTCACGAATGGCGCTGAACATTGTGCAATCATCAGCGAACATCCCCATTTCTGACCTTATGATGGAAGGAAGGTCATTGATGAAGCAGCTGAAGATGGTTGGGCCGAGGACACTATCCTGAGGAACTCCTGCAGTGATGCCCTGGAACTGAGATGATTGACCTCCAGCAACCACAACCATCTTCCTTTGTACTGGGCAAGACTCCAACCAGTGGAGAGTTTTCCAGATTCCCATTGATTCAATTTTTGCTAGGGTTCTTTGATGCCACACTCGGTCAAATGCTGCCTTGATGTCAAGGACAGTCACTCTCACCTCACCTCGGGAGTTCAGTTCTTTTCTCCATGTTTGAACCAAGACTGTAATGAGGTCAGGAGCTGAGTGGCCCTGGTGGAATCCAAATTGAGCATCAGTGAGCAGATTATTGCTATGCAAGTGTCACTTGATAGAACTGTTAATGATCCCTCCCATCACTTTATTAATGATCGAGAGTAATCTGATGGGGCGGTAATTGGCCTGGTTGGAATTGTCCTGCTTTTTGTGCGCAGGATGTACCTGGGCAATTTTCCACATTGCCGGGTGGATGCCAGTGTTGTAGCTGTACTGGAACAGCTTGGCTAGATGCGTGGCAAGTTCTGGAGCACAGGTCTTCAGTGCTATTGCCAGAATATTGTCAGGGCCCATAGCCTTTGCAGTACCCAGTGCCTTCAGCCGTTTCTTGATATCATGTGGAGTGAATCGAAGTGGCTGAAGACTGGCATCTGTGATGCTGGGGACCAGCGGAGGAGGTCAAGATGGATCATCCACTCGACACTTCTGGCTGGAGATTGTTGCAAATACTTCAGCCTTATCTTTTGCACTGATGTGCTGGGCTCCTCCATCATTGAAGATGGGGATATTTGTGGAGCCTCCTCCTCCAGTGAGTTGTTTAATTGTCCACCACCATTCCCGACTGGATGTGGCAAGACTGCAGAGCTTAGATCTAATCCAATGGTTGTGGAGTCACTTGTCTCAGTCTATCACTTGATGCTTATGCTGTTTGGCATTTAGTCCTGTGTTACAGCTTCACCAGGTTGACATCTCATTTTTAGGTATGCCTGGTGCTGTTCCTGCACACCCTCCTGCATTCTTCATCGAACCAGGGTTGATCCCCTGGCTTGATGGTAATGGTAATGGTGGAAATGCTGGGCCATAAGGTTACAGTTTGTGTTTGAGTACAATTTTGCTGCTGCTGATGGTCCACAGCACCTCATGGATGCCCAGTCTTGAGTTGCTGGACCTGTTCAAAATCTATCCTATTTAGCACGGTGGTAGTGCCACACAACGCGATGGAGGGATCCTCAATGTGGACGATGCGATGGTCACTCCTACCGATAATGTCATAGACAGATGCATCTGTCGCACGCAAATTGGTGAGGATGAGGTCAAGTTTGTTTTTCCCTCTTGTTTGTTCCCTCACCACCTGGCGCAGGCCCAGTCTAGCAGCTATGTCATTTAGGACTTGGCCAACTCAGCCAGTAGTAGTGCTACTGAACCACTGTTGGTGATGGGCATTGAAGTCCCCCACCCAGAGTACATTCTGCACCCTTGCCACCCTCAGTGCTTTCTCCAAGTGGTGTTCAACATGCAGTAGTACAGATTCATCAGCTGAGGGGGACAGTATGTGGTTTCATTGCCCATGTTTGACTTGATGCCATGAGACATCATGGGGGCCGGAGTCGATGTTAAGACCCCTAGGGTGTCATGAAGGGGTGTTAATGTCTATAATGTTATTGGAAATTATTTTTACATTAGAATTGTAGTACGGGCTGTGTCTATGTGGCCTGAAATTTTTAAGTTGGCGTGTGGGGGTGGGCCCGACACACCGGTGCGTAAAATGACACGCAATGATGTCGGGCGTGCGTCCTGACATCATTGTGCTGTTTCGCAATATTTCATTTGGCGTGTGCGCGCCAGAGTCAGCTGCGCGCCGGCCGATATACAAACGGCCTATTATGGCTATTAACAAATTAACTAATGTAATTGTTTACACTGGCGAAAAGGACAAGTGGCCTTCATATTTTTTAGGAAACCTCATCCACAAGTGAGATGAGGTTTCCTGAAGCTTTTATTAATTAAATTTTAAAAATTTCCGAAATATAAAAACACGTCTTATCTCATGATTTCAAATTTTCAAACCATTTATTTATTTATTTCAAAAGCACTTCAATCTCACTGAGGCAGCTCCATGCCTCAGGGAGACTGAAGCACTCTATCACATGCATGCGTGAAAGAGCGCTGGCCCCAACTCTGCCTCCTCCCCCAGCCCACACAGGTAGCACTTAGTGCTATGGCTCGTGTATTATGCTGGGTGGGCCTAAATTGGCCCGCCCACGTAAAATGGCAGCACAGAATCAATCGTGGGCAAGCCCTCCTGCTGACTGAAAAATTCAGGCCTATGTGTGAATCTATGTGTGTGTTTGTGTGTCTTAATTGAAGTAAAGCCAGCTAATCTGGGTGCTTTGATATATAGTAGTTTGAGATGTTAATTAGATAAATGTAAAGAGGAGAAGGTAATGTGTAAATTTGCATTTGTTGAATAAACCATTCAAATGAATGAGTAAAATCTTGCAACCAGTTGGGAGACACCAAGCAATGTGTTTATATTACTAATAAAATTTGTGGCATGAAAAATTATTGTTAGGAGGTGCAAGGTTACAAGCTTGGGGATACAATGGAAAAATTACATTCAAAGGGGAAGCTAGGTATAGACAGAAAGGAATTTGTGTGTGTGTGTAAGTCAGAGGCATCTAAGTTCTAAGCAGCCTGGAAGCCAACAACTGTGTCTGCAAAGGAACTAAATGGCATTTTGAATTTGTAAAGTCATATGTACTTTGCCTGGTGATTGTTTAAAGTCTATGAGTTATTGTTGCCTTGGTGAAGATTTACCTGGGAGTAATTAATTTGGGGATTTGTTTAAAAGTTATTATGGTAGTAATTTGTAGACATGTGTGTATGCTTAATTTGTTGCTAAATTAATAACTGTTTAATTTAGCTGTATATAAAAAAAACCTCAAGGCTCAGTGGTCTTATTCCTGAATTCAGAGTTGCATCTCACACATACCAATTGAAAATATAGGTTATGACAGTTGTTCAAGTTTCCTCTGAGATTTAAACAGCTAGGCCTTTACCAACTGCTGTGTCATAACAATTGGGGTCTCTTGGTGGGATAATGTTTGTAATTCCTTGATTGGTTTGGAATTGGTGAGTCTTAAGGTTATGAGTATGAGGAGTTGGTGAGGTTTTTTTTTAATAAGTGATGAGGCTGCAAGATGACTTTGGCAATTGTTAAACTTGTCTGGCAGTAGGAGATATAACTCTGGTTGGGTTACAAAATGTATCCAAGGATAAGCTAACAGATAAATTAAAATTAGGGTTACCTCCAATGGTGAAGAAAGCAGATATAATTAAAGGTATAGCACAGCATCCACAGTTGGAAGTGCTAAATGACACTAGTGAATCACAGCTGGAGGCAGTGAGACTTCAGTTAGAAATAAAGGTGCTTGAACTTGAACAAGCAAAGGAATCAAAAAAAAAGTTGAATTAGAAGCAAAGGAAAGGGACAGGGCATTCCAAAGGGAAGGCAGAAAGGCAGGAAAGAGAAAGAAAACAGGAAAGGGAGTTAGAAATTGTGAAAATAGAGAAGGTGGAAAGAGAAAAAGAGAGAGAGAGTTTCAACTGAAAATGTTGGCAGTTAAGAGAGAGATGCCAGGACGTGAGGAAGGACTTATCTCCAGAGTAGAACCCAGTGGGGACATGTCTAAGTTTGTACAAGCTATTTCAAAGTATGAGCAAAAAGACATTGAAGCATTCTTTATTTCATTTCAGGAGATAGCTAAATAGATGAAATGGCCACAGGAGTACTGGACATTATTGTTACAGTCTAAGTTGGTGGGTAGAGCACATGAGGTATATGCTTTGCCACCTGAAGAAGTTTTGGTGAATTATGATGTGATGAAAAAGGCTATTTTGAGTGCATATGAGTTGGTTCCTATAGGCAGAAATTTAAGAATATGAAAAATCAGCCTGAGAAAACTTATATTGAGTTTGAGAGAGTAAAAGAAAATAATTTTGATCGGTGGACACGGGCATTGAAAATAGAGGCAACATATGCAGCTCTAAGGGAAGTAATTCCTTTGGAAGAATTTAAAGATTCAATTCCTTTGGTAGTGAGAACTTGTGGAGGAACAGAAGGTTGAAACAGTAAGGCAAGCAGCAGAGATAGCTGATGATTATCTGATAGTTCATGGAGCTAAGGGTTTTTCTGTCACCCTTTTAAATCCAAAAAGGATAGAAAGTGGGAATGCGAAAGGAAAGAGGGTAGTCAAGGAAGAGTAGGAGTAGCTGGAAATTCCCAGGATGTTTTTTGTCAGAATAAAAAAAAGGGGCTGAGGGTAGGAGAGACATTTGAAAATTGAGATATTTTCATTGTAATAAAGTGGGGCACACAAAGTCATTGTGTTGGAATTTACTGGGAAAATCTATTGGAATTACTGGAGTGCAGAAAAGTTCTGGAAGTGAAAGTACTGTGAGTTCTGTGGTTCAGGCACAGGAAAAACCAATGGTTTGTGCACAGGTAAAACAGGGAGAATCAGTGATAGGTAAATAAATGGGAATGTGTTCACAGTTTACCCAGGAGGATTCTGAGCAGCAGGTTGCAGAGATGTTTAAAGATTTTGTGTGTGAAGGGAAAGTCTTTCCAAATGAAGGTGGAGTAGGTAAAGAAGTTAACATTTTAATAGTCCCGGAGGCTAGTCAATCCTTAATGTTGTGGGATAGTGATATTTGTTGTTCAGAGGGAGTATTGCAGGAGCAGGTCATAATAAGTGGGGTTCATGGAGATGCTAAACCTATTCCCTTGTAAAGGATAAATCTAAAAAGCAAATGATAGATAGGCAAAGTTATTGTTTGAGTAGTGGAAAAAATTGCAGGTGCAAACAAGGAAAACAATAAAGACAAGCAGTTCAAAGGCAAGAAGAAGGTGTCAAAATCAAATTAGCTGGCAATATATTTGATAACATTGTTCAGAAAGAAAGGCTACAGGAGAAATCAACTGAAGTGTTTAACTCAAGGAGGTTAGTAGAGTTGCATAAAAATGATTTACAATTAAAACAGTTATATCAGGCAAAACAAAAACAGAATTACCTGGAAAAACTCAGCAGGTCTGGCAGCATTGGCGGAGAAGAAAAGAGTTGACGTTTCGAGTCCTCATGACCCTTCGACAGAACTTGAGTGAATCCAAGAAAGGGGTGAAATATAAGCTGGTTTAAGGTGTGTCGGGGGGGGGAGGTGGGTGGAGGGTTGGGTGGGGGGAGAGAAGTGGAGGGGGGTGGTGTGGTTGTAGGGACAAACAAGCAGTGATAAAAGCAGATCATCAAAAGATTTCACAGACAACAGAACAAAAGAACACATAGGTGTTAAAGTTGGTGACATTATCTAAACGAATGTGCTAATTAAGAATGGATAGTAGGGCACTCAAGGTATAGCTCTAGTGGGGGTGGGGGGAGCATAAAAGATTTAAAAATATTTAAAAATAATGGAAATAGGTGGGAAAAGAAAAATCTATATAATTTATTGGAAAAAACAAAAGGAAGGGCGAAGAAACAGAAAGGGGGTGGGGATGGAGGAGGGAGCTCAAGACCTAAAGTTGTTGAATTCAATATTCAGTCCAGAAGGCTGTAAGGTGCCTAGTCGGAAGATGAGGTGTTGTTCCTCCAGTTTGCGTTGGGCTTCACTGGAACAATGCAGCAAGCCAAGGACAGACATGTGGGCAAGAGAGCAGGGTGGAGTGTTAAAATGGCAAGCGACAGGGAGGTTTGGGTCATTTTTGCGGACAGACCACAGGTGTTCTGCAAAGCGGTCGCCCAGTTTACATTTGGTCTCTCCAATGTAGAGGAGACCACTTTGGGAGCAACGAATGCAGTAGACTAAGTTGGGGGAAATGCAGGTGAAATGCTGCTTCACTTGAAAGGAATATTTGGGCCCTTGGACGGTGAGGAGAGAGGAAGTGAAGGGGCAGGTGTTGCATCTTTTGCGTGGGCATGGGGTGGTGCCATAGGAGGGGGTTGAGGAGTAGGGGGTTGATGGAGGAGTGGACCAGGGTGTCCCGGAGGGAGCGATCCCTACGGAATGCCGATAGGGGGGGTGAAGGGAAGATGTGTTCGGTGGTGGCATCATGCTGGAGTTGGCGGAAATGGCGGAGAATGATCCTTTGAATGCGGAAACTGGTGGGGTGATAAGTGAGGACGAGGGGGATCCTATCATGTTTCTGGGAGGGAGGAGAAGGCACGAGGGCGGATGCGCGTGAGATGGGCCGGACACGGTTGAGGGCCCTGTCAACGACCGTGGGTGGAAAACCTTGGTTAAGGAAGAAGGAGGACATGTCAGAGGAACTGTTTTTGAAGGTAGCATCATTGGAACAGATGCGGTGGAGGCGAAGGAACTGAGAGAATGGGATGGAGTCCTTACAGGAAGCGGGGTGTGAGGAGCTGTAGTCGAGGTAGCTGTGGGAGTCGGTGGGTTTGTAATGGATATTGGTGGACAGTCTATCACCAGAGATTGAGACAGAGAGGTCAAGGAAGGGAAGGGAAGTGTCAGAGATGGACCACGTGAAAATGATGGAGGGGTGGAGATTGGAAGCAAAATTAATAAATTTTTCCAAGTGCCGACAAGATCATGAAGCGGCACCGAAGTGATCATCGATGTACCAGAGAAAGTGTTGTGGAAGGGGGCTGGAGTAGGACTGGAACAAGGAATGTTCCACATACCCCATAAAGAGACAGGCATAGCTGGGGCCCATGCGGGTACCCATAGCCACACCTTTTATTTGGAGGAAGTGTGAGGAGTTGAAGGAGAAATTGTTCAGTGTGAGAACAAGTTCAGCCAGACGGAGGATAGTAGTGGTGGATGGGGATTATTTGGGCCTCTGTTCGAGGAAGGAGCTAAGGGCCCTCAGACCATCCTGGTGGGGGATGGAGGTGTAGAGGGATTGGACGTCCATGGTGAAGAGGAAGCGGTTGGGGCTAGGGAACTGGAAATTGTTGATGTGACGTAAGGTGTCAGAGGAATCACGGATGTATGTGGGAAGGGACTGGACAAGGGGAGAGAGAAGGGAGTCAAGATAACGAGAAATGAGTTCTGGTGGGCAGGAGCAAGCTGAGACGATCGGTCTACCGGGACAGTTCTGTTTGTGGATTTTGGGTAGGAGGTAGAAGCGGGCCGTCCGAGGTTGGGCGACTATCAGGTTGAAAGCTGTGGGAGGAAGATCCCCAGAGGAGATGAGGTCAGTGACAGTCCTGGAAACAATGGCTTGATGTTCAGTGGTGGGGTCATGGTCCAGGGACAGGTAGGAGGAAGTGTCTGCGAGTTGACACTCAGCCTCCGCGAGGTAGAGGTCAGTGCGCCAGACAACAACAGCACCACCCTTGTCAGCCGGTTTGATGACAATGTCAGGGTTGGACCTGAGAGAATGGAATGCAGTAAGTTCAGAGAGAGAGAGATTAGAATGGGTGAGAGGGTTATATCAGGCAGCTTACTCTGAAACAGAAACAAAATGTATACCAGAATGTTATTACTTTAAGGGTAATATTTTCATAAGAAAATGGAGGCCAGACGATGTCACAGCAAATGAAAGCTGTGGGGAGGTACATCAGATTGTTATCCCATTAGGGTATAGAAATGAGATTTGGAGAATTGCGCATGAAATTTCAATGGGGGGACATTAAGGAATTAGAAAGACACAGGCAAAAGTACAGAAATATATTTTTGGCCAGGATTGCGAACGGATGTAGTCAAATTCTGCAGAACACGTCAGATGTGTCAGGTAACAGAAACCACAAGCAGTGATTAATCTAGCACCTTTAATCTCAATACCAGCTTTTGAAGAATCTTTTACCAGGGTCATGGTTGATTGTGTAGGGCCACTCCCTAAGACTAAAAGTGGAAATCAGTATTTATTAACAATAATGGATGTGTCTACCTGAAGCGATACCTTTAAGAAATATTACAACTAAGAAGATTGTGGAAGAGTTGACTTAATTTTTTACAAGATATGGTTTACCTAAAAAAATACAATCAGATCAGAGGTCAAATTTCATGCCACAGCTGTTTAAGGAAGTAGTGAACAGATTGGGGATAAAACAGTTTAAGTCAACAGCTTATCATCCGGAGCCACAAGGGGCTTTGGAAAGATGGCATCAAATTTTAAAACCTATGATGAGATCGTACTGTCAGGATTATCCACAGGGTTGGGATGGGGAGTTCCATTCTTGTTATTTGCCAATAGAGATGCTCCTAATGCATCAACTGGTTTTAGCCCTTTTGAACTAGTTTATGGTCATGAGGTAAGGGGACAACTGAAATTGATTTATGAGAAATTGGTAGGTCAAAATTCAGAAACTCTCCTGGATTACATATCAAATTGCAGAGAAAGATTGAACAGAGCATGTGAGTTGGCTAGGGAACATTTAAAGATGCCACAGCAAATAATTAAAATGAAGGCAGACAAGAAAGTGACAGCTCGCAGTTTTGTTTCGGGAGAGAAAGTGCTAGTTCTGTTACCAGTACTGGGTGAATCATTAAATGTAAGATTTAGTGGACCTTACAGGGTTGAAAAGAAATTGAGTGAAGTAAGTTATTTAATAAATACTCCGGATAGAAGAAAGAAGCAGAGGGTGTGTCATATAAATATCCTTAAAAAGTACTTTGAAGGGAAGAGGAGCAAAAAGAGATATTAGTGATGGTAGATGATGAGAAAGAGGTAGAAGTGCAAGACTATGAAACTGATTTTCCTCCAGTTGAATTGGATAATGAGGGCGTACTTGAAAATTTAAATGAAATATTGAGTTGGCTCCAAACAAGTGTCAAAGTGATTTGGAAAAGCTATCGCAGTCACACAAACCTATTTGTGAGAATAAGTTGGAGAAGACAGATTTAGCTATTCATGGGGCAGAATTTTGCTCTTAGCATGTGGGCTTGGTGGGTATAGGTGAGGGTGGTTAGGAAGCTGACCGCTGCCCGCGATTGGGGCTGGAAGGCAATTTCATGCTGGCAGGCCAATTAAGGCCTGCCCAGTGTGAAACGTGAGTGGCAGCGCTGAACACTGCCTGTGCAGGCGGAGGGAGGAGGGCATGTGCAAGTGCACATGAATGTGCTCTACGTAATCTCCCTGAGGCAGAGAGCTAGGGACAGGACATATCCAGGGATGATGATGGTGGTGAACGGGACATGACCTGTGAGGTATGATTCCATGAGGATGACTATGTCAGGCTGCTACATGACTAGTCTGTGAGACAGCTCTCCCAATTGTTAGCAAGGAAGACATTGCAGGGTCGACAGGTCTGGGCTTGCCATTGTCATTTCCAGTGTCTAGGTCGATGTAGGGTGGTCCGTCTGGTGTCATTCCTTTTTATTGACCTTTTAGCGGTTTAATACAACTGAGTCGCTTGCTAGGCTATTCTAGAGAGCATTTAAGAGTCAACCACATCACTGCAGATCTTGAGTCACATGTAGGCAAGACCAGGTAAGGACAGCAGATTTCTCTCCCTAAAGGACATCAGTGAACCAGATGGGTTTTTACGATTGTTGACAATGGTCATCGACAAACTTTTAATTCCAGACTTTTATTGAATTCAAATTTCACCATCTACCATGGTAAGATTCAAACCTGAGTCCCCAGAGCATTACCCTGGGTCTCTGGATTACCAGTCCCGTGACATACCACTATGCCACTGCCTCCCAGATTTTGTCACATTTTAACACATTATAATCTGAAAGGGAAATCATGTTTGACAAATTTGCTAGAGTTCTTTGAGGATATAACAAGCAGAATTGATAAAGGAGAACCGATAGGTGTCATGTATTTAGATTTCCAGAAGGCATTCGATAAGGTGCCACATAAAAGGTTATTGCACAAGATAGGAGCTCACGGTATTAGCATGGATTGAGGATTGGTTAACACACAGAAGGCAGAGAGTCAGGGTTAATGGGTCTTTTTCAGGTTAGAAAGATATAAACTAGTGAGTGCCACAAGGATCAGTCCTAGAGCCTCAATTATTTACTATCTATATTAATGACTTGGATGAGGGGGCAGAGTGTAATGTATCCAAATTTGCTGAAAATAGAAAAATAGTTGGGAGGGCATGTTGTGATGAGGACACAAGGAATCTGCAAGGGGATATAGACAGGTTGTGTGAATGTGCAAAAACTTGCCAGATGGGGTTTAATGTAGGAAAGTGTGAAGTCATGAACTTTGGTAGGAAAAATCAAAAGGCAGACTATTATTTAAATGGAGACAGGCTCCAAAAAAGTGCAGCACAGAGGAAGGTAGGTGAGCTTGTGCGTGAAACACAGAAGGTTAGCATGCAGGTGCAGCAAGGAATTAAGAAGGCAAATAGAATTTTGGCCTAGGGGCTTGGTATTTAACAATAGGGATGTCTTGTTACAATGTACAAGGTGTTGGTGAGGCCGCAACTGGAGCACTGTGTACAGGTTTGGTCCCTGTATTTAAGAAAGGATATACTGGCATTGGAGGCAGTTCAAAAGATTCACTAGGCTGATTCCTGGGATGAAAGGGTTGACTTATCAAGAACCTGCTAAACAGGTTAGCCTTAATTCTTTAGAGTTTAGAAGAATGAACTCTTAATGAAACGTATAAGATTCTGAGGGGTTTGACAGGGTAGATATTGAGAAGACCTTTCCACTAGTGGGGGAACCTCAAACTAGGGGATATAGTTACAGAATAAGGGGACAGTCATTTAAAACTGAGATGCGAAGGAATTTCTTCTCTCAGAGGGTAATGAATGTCTGGAATTCTCTACCCCAGAGAGTTGTGGAGGTTAGATCTCTGAAAGCATTTCAAGAGGAGGCAGATAGATTTTTGAAATATCGGGGAGTTGAGAGCTATGAGGATCTGGCACAAAAGAGGAGTTGTGGCGTGGGGCGGATCAGCCATGATCTTATTGAATGGCGGGGCAGGCTTGAGGGGCCGAATGGCCTACTCTTGCTCCTATTTCTTATGTTCTTATGTTCCAGTGGCAAGTAACATTTGCACCACACAAGTGTCAGGCAATGACCGTCTCCAACAAGAGAGGATCCAAACATCGCCCCTTGACATTCAATGGCATTATCACCACTGAATCTCCCACTGTCAACATCCTGGGGGTTACCATTGACCACGAACTGAACTGAACTAGCCAAATAAATACTGTGGCTACAAGAGCAGGTCAGAGGCTAGGGATCCTGTGGCGAGTAACTCACCTACTGATTCACCAAATCCTGCCCACCATCTACAAGGCACAAGTCAGGAGTGTGATGGAATACTTTCCACTTGCCTGGTTGAGTACAGCTCCAACGACACTAAAGAAGCTTGATGCCATCCAGGACAAAGCAGCCCTTTCAATTGGCACCCCATTTGCCACTTTAAACAGTCACTCTTTCAATCACCAGCGCATAGTGGGAGCAGCGTGTACCACTTAAAAATGGACTGCAGTAACTCACCGCATCTCCTTTGACAACACCTTCCAAATCCACAAACTCTACCACCTAAGGCATTTGACTCACTGGTCAATTCCTGGTGTCTGTCAGCAGTGAAGAGAGGGAAATGGCTTGAGTGTGATGCCAATGCAGGGAGAGGGTGATAACTCTCGGGGCTGATAGAACTGGTTTGTAATTATCAAAACAACTCTACAAACAGTTGAGGTTAAATTGAAGACCCAAAAACTGTCCAATTTAGCCCCATAAAATTTTGTGTTTCTGACCAATTGCTTTGAACATCCTGTCTCTCCATCCCTCTCTCTCTGTTGTCTTTCTATCACTTTATCTCACAGATTTCAGGAATTAAAATGTTTATATTTTTCATTAAAAACTACTGGAAATAATCAAGTGATAATTAAAGGTTTCCTTTCCTTTCAAAATGCAATTATTTTTAAAGTAAAACTCAGATGAGGAAGGGTGTAAGTGTGGATTATTTGTCTGTCCCTACTCCTGGGGTAAATGGATGACCTGGGTGTAGCAAATTCAAAAAAATTGCTTGGGGGCAGGGGTGTGGTTAGGGAATGTGTATTGGAATGGGAGGCTGCCTGGTTTCCAGTTAGGTTATTTACATGTATGGAGAGTTAATTTGGCTCCGATATGGCCGTGAGCTCTTTCATCACCAGGTATCTGTTTGAATTATGTTGAGCTGTTACAATAAGCCCCAGCACAGGACAGGGTAATCTACCCCAACTCTGTTTAATGTGCTAAAAGCAAAGAACTGCGGATGCTGGAAATC